>NC_051185.1:56180257-56277152 GCF_013339695.2 Rhipicephalus sanguineus
TACTGAAGCCCAAGAAAAAAAGTGTGTCGGCCCAACACGTGATACACCCGTCAGAGCATGCGTTCAGTGCAGGAAAAGGTATACGGCCGCGCAGTCGCGCTAACATATTCAAACAATACGCTGCGGCTCAGAGACCATGTGTAGGGCCGACACTGAGGTTTCACGGAGCGTTCGCGTGCGGAGGCATGCCAGCGTGACGTAATGCGCTCTCTCCTAAGTTTGTTTATTAAGGCGAAAGCCTTAGATGTCTCATCAAACCCGAAAAGTGACCGTCGTCTTCAACACGAGTGATGTAAAAAATCATCATGTGATGACGTCGCCAAAATTTGTGGCGTTATCGTGACGTCACATAAGGCGACGTCATCAAACGCGAAAACTGACCGTCGGTGGCGTCCCGCGGCGCCGACGTCAAGACGAGTGATGCACGAAATCATAATCATGTGATGACCCCACAATATGTCGTCACCATGACGCCACAGATTGCCAAAATTTGTGACGTCATCATGAAGTCACTAAGACGTCACATCACGCAACGTGACATGATATGACGTCATCACATGACATCGATGCTTGGTCAATGGTGGGCCAATCCCGGAGGCACTGCAGAAACACGTGAAGTGCGGAGAGCTTCCAATGTCTCCGATCCCGGAGGCAGTGCAAAACGGCATTGGGTGCGGAAAGCCTTCGGTTTGGTCGGGAGGGGGGATTAATACAATCGATTAAGAAGGAGAGAATGGCTTTCGCCATCCAGTTGTCTTAGGCAAATGCATAAGGGATCACGTGACTTTTTAGGGGCGAAGCTCCTTATAGCGGCACCCGTTCGTCCCTCGTAGCGTAGTATGTAACCAGTCTTACGCTTTGACCTGCAAGGTGGTGCCGGTGGGAGATTTTTCCTGTGCGTTGTTGAACAATAAAAAATTCGCAGCGTTAGCTAAACGCCGACTTCTTCTGTCTCTCATTCCCATTAGCAGCCATTCTTTACCTCCAAGGTAGTGCCTGGTGAGATTTCTCCTGTGCGTGATTAAACAATAAAAATTTTGTTCAAAACGCCGTTGATTGATGAAATAAACCCAACAAAAGACGCCAGATGTTTTGTAAAAGCAAAACGGAAGAACGCCAGATGTTTCTAAAGCAAAACGAAAAGACGCCAGCTGCTTAACGAAAGACGCCAGATGTTTTCTAAGCAATGGTTTTCTAAACAATGAAAATTCACAGCGTACATGTAAAATTAAAGTGCGCTGCAAGTCGTCATAACTCATCGAACCTTTAGTATAAACGCGCCCGATCTCACGTCGGTGATGATGTACTGGGCAGAATTCACGGAAGATTCACGGTTTACCGATGAACCTCCGCAGCTTCGCCCACTCATCATCATTCACTCCGTGGATATGCTGTGATTTTTTTATTCCTCCATCACAAACACAAAATCAGCCACTAGTGCTTAAACAATCGTAGCATGGGGGAATCACTGAAGCCAATTGTACGATGACAAGACAAGCTTCACGGAAGCTAGTTTAACAATTCGTGATGCCATTCGAAGTCAAAACTTCGGAAGAACGAGAATTAGGTTAATCGGCCTGCCACCCATTATGAACGCGCTCGCCGGAAATGTGGTCACTTGCGCCATCACGCTGGCATTTGCCGAGCCAAATGTTCAACCGGCTGTGCTGGCTTCGGAACTTCGAGCACCCTTGCAACGTCCTGATCTATATCGTCCACCTTCTGATCTAAACACAGTTTTTCGGGACCGCTTACCGCTGTCCTTCAATGGACCATATATTCTAAACAGCTCATACAGAGGGCTGCAATTCACCGCTGCCCGATGGTAGAAAAGTTGACAGTACTACCAAATCATCTTCGTCTTTCCTAAACGCGCTTTTATTTTTTTTTTAAGGCGAAAGCCTTAGGTGTCTCGCTGAGCGGCCCCGATGGCATAGATACGGCATGCGAATGAAGTAGTACAAAAACCCGCGTGACCTACGTAGCCGATGACATTATATTTGTGACATATGTGATATCACAGATCGCATTATTCTGTGGCGTCATCTTGACGTCACAGTTACGTACAATGAAGACGTCACCGCATGACGTCAAATGACAACGTCGTCCCTTGGTCAAATGTACGCTGATCCCAGAGGTCGTGCAGCTACACATGAGGTGCACAAAACGTCAGGGGGTGAGGAACAATGCAGTCGACTGAGTTGGTCAAGGCAATGTAATGCATGTCTCTCACACAGCGGCTCGTTATGTATTGCACGAAATTTAAGTCCCGATTGGTATAACTTAATGCATTACCAAGTGTGCAGAGTGTAATATGCTGTCCAACCTATCTTACAATGCGTTGGCATTAAAAACTTTCAAGTGTGGGAGTTTGTGTGACGCTTGTACCGTTTCTGCAAAACCTGGTGCGTTTACTGGCATATTATACGGGCTCCGCTGACTACCGTAGTTATTCGTGTAGTACCGCCACTGTTAGCTCACATTGACTGTCCGAAGTAATTGAGAGTAACGCTAACGCGTTTTCTCTCATTTACCGCTTAAGCTTTGCTGAATGCTTTGCCGCTTTGGTTATTCCTGCCTTGTTCTACTGAGTTGTACCACTGTGGCCCTTTGTGAAACCTACAATAAATAGCACGTACTGCAGGTGCACCTGTTCGATGTGTTACCAAAGAATCGCGAGTTATTGAGGCGAAAGCTTTAGATGCCTCGTCAAACGCGAAAATTGAACCGGCGTCCCACGTCAGCGGCGTCAACACGACGAGTGATGCAAAAAAGCATCATGTGATGACGCCACCATATGACGTCGTCACGACGTCACAGATAACCAAAATTTGTGACTGCATTATGACGTCATAGTGACCTCACGTTGATCAAACACGCGGCCCGCTGCCCGGACTGGACAGTCGACGTCCGATAGTTTTTTTAGTGACTTTGTGACTTTCGTGACATTGCTAAATCATGCTCGCATTATTTTCTTGTTTATCGTGATTAACAACGCTTTGTTCGGGTTAGCTACACAGACGTGAGTGGTCTTAAGTATTTTTTTTCTCATGAGGCACCCCATGCGGTCACCCTGTGTTTAAACATAACCACGATACAAAAACTATACTTCAGGATCGGCGTCCAGATTTTAGTCATCTTGGAGATCGGTATCGATATATTTCTCGCATACTGATGCCAAATACCCTTCATAAATGACCCTTATATGAGATATGGGAAATGCCTTCTTCAAACGACAACGTTAGTTGACATCTTGTTCCAATTGACATCTTGCCTCCTACATCGCGCGCTTCCAACTTCTTCATTGTCCCGGCCCTTCGGGGGACTAAATTTCGTAACTGCGGCCCGGTAGGTGATGTGAGTTTGAGACCCCTGTTTTAGACGCTCCATGACAGAGCAGCTATGCCTTGACAGTTGCCTCGGACGCCAACATGTTTTAAGGCGAATGCAGAAGATGTCTCATCAAACGCGAAAAGTGGCCGTCGGCGTGAAAACGAGCGACGCAAAATCGTCACCCCGTGAAGTCATCAAACGTCACAGTGACGTCACTGTGGCATTACATTGTGGCGTGCATAGAGTTCCCTAAAATTAACTAGAGGGGACTCTGGCGCTGCGATCGTTCAGCTACCATGGGAATGATGGGTAGTACACAAATTTGCCTAGTCTTCGTGCTTGCGGCTTCAAACGTACTTGCGGCTTTGTTTATTGCTGTGTTTTGGTTTTCTTTCGGATAAAAGAATGGATCGTTGTGAACTCCGTGACCAGATTTGAATTGGTGAGCCTAAAAAAGTTAAAGTGGTGAAGTGGAACTGTTTACTTTTGCTGAACTTCGTTTTGCGACAAAGCGGATACAGGCGACGCGCAGCCAAACGGAGCCGAAAGAACGAAGTTTACACAAATTTGTGTACTACCCATCATTCCCATGCTTACTGAAGCGTCATGCGTTGCAGCTCCCATAGACACTAGCGCCAGAGTTCCCTCTAGTAAGTATTGTAGGAAACTCTATGGTGGCGTGATCGCACGACATCGTCGCTTGGTCAGAGGCGGGCCGATCTAGGAGGCACGTAAGCAGAAAGCTTGCAATGCCTCCGTTCCCGGAGGCAATGCAAAAGCACGCTCAGGGCTGAAAGATTTCGGGGGCGGAGGGATCAGTGCAATCGAATGAGAAGAAAAATAAAAAAAACACTATGGCTTTCGGCTTCGAGTCATGTTAGGCGGATACACAAAGGACCCTGTGAGTTTCTTGTTTTGAGCAGCAGGGAATGGCAGCCGCGCGCTGCTTTGTGTTCAATGCGAAGGCCGCGTCCCATATGCGAAAACGGTGCGTGTTACCATATTTCGTTCAAACTTCTTCCTTTCGCTTTTGCCTTATGGCTCTCTACTCGCACGGCGCTGTGCGTTGCGCTACTGGTTTATTCGGCACCCGCGTGTTTAACGCACGACTGTAAGCCTTGTAATAAGATCGTAGGTGCGTCGAACACGAACACACCTTCATTCCGCAATTCTCACCGCTCTCCTGACCGCGATAACCGTGCAGCCTGAGCCCTTCGAATTGCACTCCATAGAGAAGCCAGAATCAGACACCGTATGATCGACTCGGGGCAATTACTGGAACGTGTATAAGGTCGCTCGAGGCAAACGCAGTTATATGCATTTTCATGTAGGTGACGATAAGAGTCGTGGTACGAAGAGCAAACATTATCTCTGCGTGTGAGCGAACTAGGCTATCATGGTTTTGAATTATAAACAGGGTAGAAACGAGGTGAGACCGTCAAGATGATGATTACGCCGATTATAATCGAACGGTAGCAACAAACGCGCAAGTACACAACAACGTGACCGTGTAGGATTACTCGTGCGTTTAGGATTGCAGCACGAACTCTACACTTTTTTTGACGAGCTTGTCTGATCCGAGTAGCATTCGGTTCGCCGAGAATTGAACGAATTTATAGCGACTTGATTTGCGACTGTTTCGGTTTCAAAGAGCTACATCTCTCCCGAGCTGCGAAACCCAAGGCATCAATCACTTGAACAAAGTGCTCCAATATACATTCACTTCAAATGTAGCAGATACAGCGTAGGCAATCTATCTCGCACTTTATTTCACGCCTCTCTATGCTTTACTGGTGCACAAATCCTCCCATAATGCACGATTACCGTTTCCCTTTCTTCCATAGGTTCCATGGATTCGTGGGACGCATAGTTTCTGTTTCCTTTAATAAGTCTTTCTGACTGCGACAGTCTTCCTTGCAGTGCGATACAAGCCGTCAACTACCGAAGAATAAAGAAATATTGATCAAGCTCACTATTTCCGCATACATTAAGAAAACTCGTCATAGAGTTGCACATCGAATAAAGAAAGGCAGTCACCGTATAAAATAAGCAGGCCACGTACACGCGCGCACGGTACTTGCGAACGAGACGATAAATATGAAACGAAGGAGGCTTCGTTGGCAGAAACCATCCCTTTCGTGCCGGATCCGAGCGTGCGATCTTTCTCATTCCCTGTGTGCGAGCGCCATGCAACGTTTTTACAAATGGTGGTCTTCTCGAAGTCCAAAGACCGCGGCTCTCACCAGCGGGAGTGTTCTCATGCAGTTTATAAAACTTTTCAAAGTTTCTCAGCCCGCATCTCAAAGCACTCGCGCCGACTCCTCGATGAATGACCGGTCAAGCTGTTTCAACCACTCTCTCTCTCTCTCTCTCTCTCGATGGTTTACTCAAAGCAACGACCAGTACGACAAAGTCTCAAGATGCGGAGAGTTATAAGACTCTATTTACCATCTTGAGTTACGAGCCAGCTTTAACCGAGGACCCCCGTCTATCGCAAAGAAAGGCGCGGCGGGCTTATGCGTTTGCGAAGTGTTGTGCGGCAGCCTCCGGCAATGTTTTGAAAGGAACTCTCCCGCGCGTATGCACTGCAGCTCAATCCACGCTCGCCGCCGGTGGCCTAGATTTGAGTCTCTCGAACGCCTCGCCCAGTTCGCGTCGTTTTCCCGCTCTCAACGCGTGAAGCAGTTTTTTTTTCTTATTTTTTTCAAGTCTTAATACTGCACGCGTTGAATAAATGTGAATGGGCGCGAAACACAGATGCACACGTGCAAGCACATATATGCACGCCTGCACACCGTCCCCCTTACACGTACGCACACGTTAACGGAAGCACGTACTCACAAAGACGCTTATACTAACACACACCACATACAGAGCTACTTACACATGTTCACTCGCTCTCTCGTATGCTCGCTCGCTCGCTCGCTCACTCACTCACTCACTCACTCACTCACTCACTCACTCACTCACTCACTCACTCACTCACTCACTCACTCACTCACTCACTCACTCACTCACTCACTCACTCACTCACTCACTCACTCACTCACTCAATCAATCAATCAATCAATCAATCAATCAATCAATCAATCAATCAATCAATCAATCAATCAATCAATCAATCAATCAATCAATCAATCAATCAATCAATCAATCAATCAATCAATCGCTCAGAGATACACATGCGCGCAGACGTGCCCATTTGCACGCGTTCACCGCCTCAGTGGTACAGTGGTTACGGCGCTCGGCTGCTGACCTGGAAGTCGCGGGTTCGATCCCGGCCGCGGCAGTCGCATATCGATGGAGGTGAAATACTATAGAGGCCCGTGTACTGTGCGATGTCAATGCACGTTAAATCAATGGAGTAGCCGAGGGGCTATAAACGTCAGCCTCTCCACAGCAAGCCAGTTAGAACAGGATTTGAAAGTTACGATAAAAAGAAAAAAAAAAACAGAACAGAATTTCGCATGGTCAAAATTTGCGAAGCCCTCCACTACGGCGTGCCTCATAATCATATCGCGGTTTCGGCACGTAAAACTCCAGCTATTAGTATTGCACGCGTTCACACACGCCTCATGGTAGCACGTATACACACACATACAGGTGATCGCAAGCGCACGTTGAGGTCTGTCGGTGTCATTGCTTAGAAAACAAAAAAAGAAAGAAAAAGGCAGAATTGAGTTTTCGTGCGAGCGGCAAGAGACTTTTTGTTCTTTTTTATAGTAGCGACGCAACAACTAAGCCTACTTCGGTTGTGTGAAAAAGAGTGCGGAAGAGAGAGCTAAAAAAAAGAGAAGAAAGAAATGTTTAAATACACAAAGAAAGGAGAACAAAAGAGCGGGTATGTATAGTCAGTGAAGGAGTTACGGCGCGCACCGTGTTTCGCTTTCGGCGTGTAGAAGGGGCGGAGGGCGCGGCTTGTCGGAAGAACACAGCGATTGCGCCGTCGACAATATCAAAGGCCGTGGAAGTGTAGCAGCTGGCGGAGCTTTTACGGGCGGCTTTTCTTTCTGCGCCGCTGAACGTGACGGAAGTGGACATTGTTATTACGAGATTTCGGAACAAGGAAATGGCAGATACAACGAAAGTATGTTCTCCGTTTCACCGACGCACGAAGCGTCAAATGTTACGAATCGTAGTCGGGCGGCGTGACAAATAAGAATCACACGACCGTAGAAGTACTCGTGGATTGCCCTCAGTTTTCTTGTCAGAGGTCATTTGTTGCCGAAAAAAGGCAGCCGAACGCATTGAATGACACTGTAAGGCAACACTGTATCGAAGAAAAGTTTTTATCTTTTGCAAGTGATACGGCATGGTATATCTGTGTGTGAAGTGTCGCCTAGATAAGCGAGCATTCGTTTATACTTGCCTCCAGCAGGTTGTGGTTTTCACGCATAAAACCAGAGAAACTTATTATACCGCAGTGGCTGATCCGACATTGTGCCCTGACTTCGTATGAGGGATCTTGATATAATCGCACTGCTCATTGGCACAACTGCTAGGTTGGGGAATAATCTGCGCTTGTGTCACTCGCTTGTTACGACCACACAAGCCGAATCCCGCAGGTCTCCACTTGGAACCTTATTTAGCACTCGCTGGCCAACCACTGAAGAAGCCTCGCAAACAGAAACAGAAAGTTGATATTCTAATACTTTCAGTCATAGAGTTTCCTAAAATTAACTAGAGGGGACTCTGGCGCTGCGATCGTTCAGCCACCATGATAATGATGGGTAGTACACGGATTTGCCTAATCTTCGTGCTTATGGCTTCGAACGCAGTTGTGGCTTTGTTTATTGCTGTGTTTTGGCGTTCGTTTCGGATAAAAGAATAGACTGTTGTGAACTTCGTGGCCAGATTTGAATTGGTGAGCCTAAAATAGATAAAGTGGTGAAGTGGAACTGCTGACTTTTGCTGAACTTCGGTTTGCGACAAAGCAGATGCAGGTGACGCGGAGCCAAACGGAGCCGAAAGAACGAAGTTTAGATAAATCTGTGTACTACCCATCATTCCCATGCTGGCTGAAGCGTAATTCGTTGCAGCTTCCAGAGACACTAGCGTCAGAGTTCCCTCTTGTAAATATTGGAGGAAAATCTATGCTTTCAATGGAGGTTTCAAAGCCCACAGATTCTGGATTCTCACGTCTCGTACGACCAACCCCTTGGGTGTCCGGATATCACGTCATCGCAGGTGTTCGCTTTGCGCAAGAACGCTACTCTTTCCTTCTTTTCTTTTTCGGAGTGTAACGTTGGGCGAAGAGAACGGTAGACCGGAATAACACGCAAAATAAGTATAAACGTACGCCACAGGTACCAGCTAGGCCTGCCCCCCTTCCACAATGTCCTATTCAATGGCTCAAGAAACACAATGGGCAAGCGAGTCTCCAACGTGAATAGGAAGCCGCGTCTTTCTCCATTGCGTATGGCAGGCGACGGGTAAGAAAAGGCGAGGCATACACACACCTCGCCGCCGTCTTTAACGATGGGACTGCGGAGAACAAAAAGAAACTATGAGCTGTAAGGTGAGGTGAGGGAGAGGCCTAGAATAAGACAGGAGGGCGGCGTATGAAACCGGGCGTTTCGCGAACGTTGCAAGGAGTGTGCGAGCGAGGCCGCGACTCGAAACGGAAAAGAAGGCTTCGCTACGATCTCCACCATTTCACTTTCGCCTTCGCTCGAAAGGCGTATCCACCTGGATCCCGAACGAAATAAATGGGAGAGGAGGAAGAGAAAGAAGAAAAGAGGAAAGGGTAAGATATACGAAGTGAGAAGCGACGACTTATGGGTGGAGGTGCGTTTCTTTCGCCGAGACGAAGGTGGGGGGGGGGGGGGGGGGCGCAGGGACGGGGGGACGGGGGGACGGGGGGGGGGGGGAGTCTTGTTTATCCTCCGCACCCGTTTCGCTCCTGTAAGTGAGTATAGCATAAGGGGCGAGGGAGCAGTGACCTCCGATGAACGGATATCCGCTCGCACGCCAGACATCGCCCACCGTGACATCTTTCTCTTTGACTCGGTTAGATACAACGAAGCGTCGCCACCGTAACAAAAAAAGAAAAGAAAAAAAAGAAAAGAAAAGGAAAATGGAGGTAGCCCAGCCCGGGATGTTATACCTACCGCCTTGTGTGTGTCGTTTGGCATTCGGCACGCGCCGCAGCGAAGCGGCCTTCTTTTGTACACCTTACAAGCTTGCCTTGGTTTTGTTTGTAGCCTTCTTCCAACTCCTATGGTGCAATTTTTATTTTATTTTTTTTTTTTTGCGGCGCTTTTGGGGGTTGTTGTTGTGGTTTAGCTCGTTTTGTTTCCCGTCTCTGGTCTCCCTTCCGTCTGGCATCACTCTCGCTCTCTCTTTCTGTATGTACCACGGTTCGTTTTCGTTTCGTGCCCTACGTGACTTGGATGCCAACTCGTGCTACCCTGCTCTCCTGCTTCTCTCACCTCTAGGGCATGCGGCAACACCTCGCGGCGTGCGACAGCGCGAGAGCGGGGCGAAATCAACGGCGCCTAGGCGAGCCTGATGGAAGACGAAGCGTGATGTCAGTGTGATGGGTTGGAATGCCTGTGGCGGGACAGTGGAGAGGGTTGAATGCGGCAGTTTGGACGAAGAGACTCATAACGATTGAATAAGTGATCGCCCTGGCATTGTACACGCAAGCTGAAGGCAAAGGGCTGCGTGTCTTGATGCCAGGAATGCCAGCGCTTCTATACAGAACGAAGACAGTTATGATCGTGAAAATGCGCGTCCGCAGCATCTTCCGTGCACACGCTTTCGTTATTGAAGATAAAGAGCGCAAAGAAGCACGGCTACGACAAGCAAACACACAGGACTCGCGCTGACTTCCAAACGAATTGTACTGACGTGAATGCGTCACATAAGTATATGTGGCAAGTTACAAAAAAAGAATAGGAAAAAAAATTCACTGTTACGAAAGCAGCAAAAGCAGCATTAACAATCACAGTGGCCTGCTGGGCAAAGCCCCGCATTCCAAGAAACAGAGCTCCCTGTCAGATAGCGAATTAGACGGTTTGCTTATGTACCCGCTGCTCTCTCGAGCATTACACTTATATGTGGCGCATTCATGTCAATAAAGTTCGGTTGGAAGTCAGCGCGTGTTCTGTGTTTTCTTGTCGTAGCCGTACTTCCTTGCACTATTTAACTTCAGTATGAATAACCAACTAGCCCAGTCAGCTGATTTGATAAGCTTTCGTTATCATGATGCAGGTTAAACCGTAATTCACATTACGTGTGTGCAGTAGCTGCACACAGGAATGTCACCAGCCTAAACCGAGCACAAGAATTCGCGGGGAGATGGAGGGGGGTTGAAATTCGGCGTCTTCCCGCTGCCCGTTCCTTGGCCGTGCCCCTGGAAAATCCAGTACGCTACCATACACTGAAGAATAGAAGGCACGGTTGAAAGCACATAGAGTAAAGGGTGGAATAAAGAACGGCGGGCACAGGTACACCACTAGAATCGACGGCTGTTGCCGCATGGTGTCACTCACTTGCGCGTCAACACAACAACAAAACACAAATTCAGGCTAAAACTGTTTGCGCGGGTCTGTTGTTCCTAAAAACTGCGACAGTGCCTTAGCAGGGGCGTAGCCAGAAATTTTTTTCGGGGGGGGGGTTCAACCATACTTTATGTATGTTCGTGCGTGCGTTTGTGTGTGCGCGTGTATATATACGCAAGCAAAACTGAAAAATTTCGGGGGGGGTTTGAACCCCCCCAACCCCCCCCCTTGGCTACGCCCCTGTGCCTTAGCCTCCCTCAGCTGCAATGACTTAAATTATGAGGCTGGCACTTCAAGATGGTGTGCTCTGAGATTCCTTAGACGCCTTGTAAGCTATCCTACTTAAGCGACGCTCTGAAAACTACGTCAGCGGCTACCAGCATACAGCCGCAGAAATGCGGTGCCAGCGGTGCGTGACGACGACCGCGTTGGCAAAAGAGCGCATTGGAAAACGCTACTAATAAAGAAAAAAATAAAGGCCTGAGTGCGCGCTGTGCCCTCGTAATATTCTAATTCTCGGTTGGTGTGAACGACACTTCACGCTCCGAGAGTTCGGCAGCCGCGCAGCGAACGATGGCGCAAATGTGAGCCGCCTCTCCTTGGACGACGTCTGCGCATGCGTCGCATCCATTAGCGATGCCTCTGCTCCGCATCTTGCCCTGAACGCGGCGCAGTTCGCGCCAAAGCGGTTGCATACGAAACAAACGTAGTAACAAATCAGGAAGTACCGAGCGAATGATACGGCGTTTACCTGAAACGGTGTCGAGTGAAGACTCTCGTTGCGTTTGGTAAAGGGAAAGCGACGCAGCCTTTAGACACGTCACCGCGTTATCACGAGTTTGCAGTGGTAACCTCGCATAGACCCTTTAAGTGTAGTTTACGGAAATCCCAGGGCTTTAAGATGAGAACGGTGTGACCATTTCCGGACTTGCGGAAGTCAGTCTGTAGCAGAAGCAAGAGTACTTAACGGCTTACTGGTTTATGCTAGAGGATTTGGCTGAGGGAGAGTCGGATAGGCTGACTCGGTCCGACAGCGAGGAGACGGACTCGTGTTGCCTCGTTTGACCTACTTAATGAAACAGATGTTAACGCATTCTAATCGGCCTGGGTCTTCCCGGCTTCTGACTTAACCCGCTTAGCGCAGAATCCACGAAATCTAAGGTTCGGGAAGGGGAAAGTTTCGGCTAAAGCTGTTGCGCTGTTAGAAGTGGGCATACATAACCTCGACACAGCATACGCATGGTTTCGGAATGGCTTGCTGCAGACGACTGCGCTGGCACCGCACTTACTGAAGTCACATGGCCGCCAACATTCGCGATTGGCGGAAGGGGCCCAAATAAGCAACAAGTGAACAAACAGATATACGTAAATGCTGTTTCACACTTAGGGGAAAACTCGGAGCGCTTTGCAACGTGCTCCGAGGTTTCCCCCAAGTGTCAAACAGCCTGTACATACTCGAACGTGCGTGGAGACCGCAGCTTTATTGTACATGGTTAACCATACCGGTGGCTCTACTCTCAGTCATGCATGAAAATCGGTTTACAATAATCGTGCGGCCGTGAATGTTAGGTATCCTTCAAGCAGGGCAGTAGCCACAAATTATTTTTCGGAGGACGGAGTAGGTGGCGTGCGACATCCTTTAGGTCGTAGGTATGACATTGCAAAGGCAACAAGACACCAAGACAGAAGGCAGGGTGCCGTTCATGTTACTCAAGTTCTCCTTTACGTATGTTCGTGTCTCTGTGTGTATGTGTGTGCATATATATGCACATACAGAATGCCATAATTTAGAAGGGGGTAGCACCCTCTAAATCTACCCCCTGGCTACAGGGGCGTAGCCAGAAATTTTTTTCGGGGGGGGGGGGGTTCAACCATACTTTATGTATGTTCGTGCGTGCGTTTGTATGTATGTGTGCCTGTATATGCACAAGCAAAATTGAAAAATTTCGGGGGGGGGGGTTGAACCCCCCAACCCCCGCCCCCCTTGGCTACGCCCCTGCCTGGCTACACTAATGCCTTCAAAGAACCGATCTCAGAACAAACATGGATACGTGAACGAAATAGAGTGGACCTCCTTGTGTGGCATCCAGCGTTTGCCCAACAAAGTCTGCAGAATAGAACGAATTGTTCCCGCTGTCAGGCAGCGCGAATCTACACCCGTGTGTCTCTCAGGAACCAATCCGTAGAGTTACTGCTTTTATCATGAGAAGGCACGACCACAAAGCTCGTCCTTTTGGTATACCAACCCGCGCGCTTGTTCGAATTCCAAGCGGTGTTGTAACCTCCTTGGCCCTCCCTCATCTCGACCCTATACGCATGCCTTTGCTTTTGTCACGCCCGCGCCATCTGGGCGCGTGTACCGACGACATACATCGTCGCATCCTTCTCAGCGGGTGGGCCCACTCGTCCTAATGGGTTCTCTTGCTGTTCTCTGTATATGCTCCGGCGGAAGGCGTACGACGCCCCGAACGACGCGCGCGTTGTTCGCATTCTTCTTCACCGGCGCGACGCCTTCCCACCCGCGGTGACTTCTGTCGTCATGTTTCCTTTACTGCCGTTTCCTTTTTCTTTTCTTGTACTTATTTCGCAAGAAAAGAAAGAAAGAAAGAAACAAAAAAAAACGAGGGTTGGCTTGTATCGGTGGCTTCGTGCTGTTCTTTCCTTCTGCAGTGCGTGATGACTTCCAGAGAGTTCGCTTGCGCAGGACGTGCACCAATCCGACTTGCGAAAGAGGCTATCGAATACTGGCTGAACGTGGTTAATAATGGCGGGGGCGTTGCAGCAGGCGGGCATTGGCTGACAAATTCACGCAGCCGTCTGATCATCTGACGCGTTGTTAGCAAGGCTGTGTCATCGGGCGTTGATCAAATCAGTGTCTCGAATAATGCAATCGGTTTTCGTAGAATTCCTGATTAACGTGGACGAGGGATTTGTCCAGTATTTCATTCTTTTCTTTTTCTTTTTTTGTGGGTGGAGTGGGGGGGAGGGCAGTTTTATAGGAGCTGTGGTCTCATTGTGTGCCTACTCGTGTCCACGTGACGTTTCGGGCTGCGTCGTAGCCGTGCAGATGATTCACCAACAAGGCCACACCGCAACCCTTGTGGCGTTACAAGAACGCCCAGGGAGGAGCGGCGTGTTACAAAAACTCGGATGCTGTCGGCATTTCCTCGGGGGCGTGGTGTTTGGGGGATGTTGGGAAGGGGGGTGTACAAATGCTTTACCTTGACCCCTTCGGGAGGCACAACGTCTTCGAAGGTCGCGTGCAAAACCTCTCTATTGCAAACTTTGAACCAACGCCTTTCTTTCCGCAACAAGGTGAGGGCGCACCTAGATGAAACGTTTTATGTCTACGATTTCTCCATGTAAGGGACACTGGCAGGAAGCGCTAAGTCGAGTCTTAAATAACCAAGCCTGGCTGTACGTGCAGTTGTTTATAATGCGGTCCAGTAAGGTAGCTCCCTAGCGAGTAAGTCCTTGGACCACACGCGTCTGAAGTGGAGCTTCGTGGATCCCCTTATGTTATTAGATGTGAAGCATCTTATAGCGGAGTTCAATCCGGTGGTGGTGGTGTGCGGCGTGACCACACTTACTGTGCATGCGCAAGCCCTCTCCATACACCTCCTCTCCGCTCTCCCTCTACCATCTCCCTCTCCACTTCCATTCTCCCCTTTCCCTCTCCACTCCCCCTCTGAAACACGGGCTCTACATGCCAAAACGATGTTTCGCATCGCCTCAGGTCCCCTTTAGCGGGAGATGGTGTGATTTTTTCCAGAGTAGCGTCCTTAGATACTGTAATTTATTATTATATGCGATAGGAAGGACAGAACACTAGTAAATGGAGAAATGTGCGTGCTACTTCAGTGAGGCTACATTTTTCAGGCATTCTTGCGGATCATAGTGAACACTCACTATACCATAAAAAAAGATATGCGGTGATTAATGTTCTGATACCGTTGAAACTCGATCTAACGAAACCTGATTTTATGAATTCCCCAATCTAACGAAGAAATTTCCATTCCCCGGCCGGTACACAATGGATTCAATGCAGTCATAAACCCTGAATAACGAAGCTTGTATGGCATTGAACTCGACTTAATGAAGCATTCCCAAAATAAAGGAGCAAAAATGCAGTGATTTCTTCCCAATTTTCACACGGATGGCTTTGCTCCGAACTTGCATTGTAGCGCTAGTGCGTTCAAACATTTAGCCACTATAAGTAAAACCTCGGTGATACGAATCTCGCGGGGTTACCAAAAATATTCGTATCATCCGAAATTCGTATCACCAGGAAACAGGGAAAATTAATATGCGACAAAAGAATGCTTGCATATGTTATCATTTATTGTTTCTCAGGGACACAGCAACGTCGTGAACAGTTCTGAATGATTGGCAGTATTGTTTTTAGATGTCAACGATCATACTTGTAAATATGCGTCGCGTGCGCGCGTGTGGAAATAATTAACCAGTTGTGCTGGGACCCACGACAGCTAGTAGCCCCTTCCAAATCTTAGTACGCTTTTTTGCATGACATTAAAGTGCTGCGGCGGAAATGACTTATGGAGCGCTTTACACGAGTTTGAACGGCAGAAAATTTTAGGACCGCTGTCCTTTGTTGTTATTGATTTCTTATCGCGGCGCTGTTTCGGATGTTTTTCGAGAGATTTACGGCCGTGCCCGCACAATCGGGAGGTTTGCTGAAAAATCGTGAGTTAGCAGGTGTGTTGCTAGGCCAAGTTCCTTCGCGAAGACATGGCTTGCATCTGCGTGGCAGGCACGTGTAAACAAAGTACAGTGACGCCATAGGCGTGCGCAGGGGGGCAGGGGGGGGGGGCGGCCGCCCCCTAGTCACCTAAGAAGAGGGGGGCGCGAAGCCTGCCCCATATATTGAGTTAACAGGGAGGGGGAGGGGCGCCGCGATGAACCTTCGCCTCCCCTGAAGGGGAACCCTGCGCACGCCTATGAGTGACGCTGCCTCGAGCACAACACCACGCGTCGACGCGTTAAAAAAAGAAAGAGAGAGAGAGCGCTACTTTAGCGTCACCTGTAATCTAAACACGAAGGTACATGAAGGCGCATTGAGACCACCAAGATTCGCGCGCAGTCTCGGATGTCTCGGAGGTTACGACACGCCGCTGATGGCCTGTTCTGACAAAATGGTGGCGCGGCGCGCAAGACTGCGCGTGATTGCCTTGTCTTCCGCGACAGCACGGGCAGCATCCGTTCGTACTTGCGCGGTAGCGTACGTTCGTATCAAACAGCACCGGGTGAAAATCGGTTCGTAACAACCGTACTCCATTACATTGCAGGCTAATGGGCCTTGGCCGGGACCACAGAAAAATTCGTATCACCCCGAATTTCGTACGAGCCGTGATCGTATCACCGAGGTTCTACTGTATTCACGACACTAGATTTATTTTGACTAGGCTGCACACCGCAGTCGGTAGCACTGTTACATATCAAATGGCGCTGGGCGGTAGTGATTTGTTGTACTTGCAACAGGAACACGGTGGTTTCTATGGTTATTTAATGGTTTATGGCGATAGACGGTACTGATCGTTTCTTGGAACTTTCTTGGTCTCCCTGCTCGCACATTAACCGAGTTCGTTCTCACTCGTTTTTTTTTTTTTCCAATATCGGCAGCTTATTGTAGCGTCAAGGGACGATCTACCTCGTTTGTATCGCCTGGACATGGGAGAAATTCATGCTGGAGCTGCCCGCGGACTTTTTACACGCACAGGAGTGTATTATATGTGGCGAATAAAATGCTGAGGTAGCTTTCGGGTGACACTACGTTACAATTGTACGTCTCGAAGGATCGAAAAATTCCGTTTTTGATTTTACGAACTTCCCGATTTAACGAAGTAATTCGAGCGCCCCCGTCACTTCGTTAAATCGAGTTTCAACTGTGTGTGCATTGATACCTAAAGAAAATAGACGCGTGTGTGCATGCATGAGCGAGATATAAAGGAACCCGCAGGTCGCGGGATCGAATCCCGGCCGCGGCGGCCGCATTATCGATGGAGGCGAAAATGCTTGAGGCCCGTGCACTTAGATTTAGGTGCACGTTAAAGAACACCAGATGGTCAAAATTTCCGGAGCCCTCCACTACGGCGTCTCTCATAATCAAATCGTAGTTTTGGGACGTTAAATCCCAACAAATATTATTATTAAATATACAAAGGCGTTTCTAGATTCTCAGGCACTATTTATTTTCGTCGAGTAAGAATGAGAGTAGACATAATTAAGGACCCTAGGGATCACCTGGCTGGTCCTGGCGTTTCGCTTGATGACTGTGACAGTGTCATTGAGTTTAGACGGGGAAATAATAACGATATCGTAAAAGTGTATAAGGGGGAAAAAATGCACCCGTGCTAGCGCGCACTCATTCATGGGTATTGCTTTCTGAAACTCGCTCGTCGTCGAAACATTTTCAAACTTCATGCGTCGCGGCGCTGCAAGGACGTCGTTTTAACACGAGCGTCGACGTCGACGCTCTCGTGTCGTTGTACTCGCAAAAAGGATGCGGAAAACTTCTGCAAATGTGGGACACCTTAGTCACGTACATCCGCCAGAGCAAAGCAGGTACTCAAACACGCACAGACACAGCAGCGTACAGGACTTGCTGGCTGGTTTCGCTTCAGAGGCGACTTCGTGGCTTGTTCGTGTTGCTGCGCGGCGGGCGGCACAGGCTGAGGCAACCACAAACGCGATTCAGTTTTACAAATCGTTCGCGAAACCGGTGCTATTGCAGCCGCAAACTCTGCGCAGGGATATCGAGGAAAAACATAACGAAAAACGAGCAAAACGCAATCCCTAGCATGCGTGGACACAACGAGACATTCACGTAGTTTTTTTTTTTTTTTCAGTAAGGGACATCGAGGGCACAAACTTTACTGACTGCCACTCGTATTTATAGGTACGCATCTTTAGCGTTGCTCTTTCTTCCATCTGTCAGCTATGTTTCCTCGATGTCGAAACGGTGTGCACAGCGATTCTCTTCTTTCTTTTACGGTTATTCAGGAACCGCTCTCAAGTTAAGCGTCTCGTCTCGTGCTGATGGTGGCTGGATAGCTTATACCTCGTATATACGCATTATACGACCACACGTGCCATTGCTGCGGTGTGTCGCGAAGATACTCCGCCGGCCTCATAGACGAACAAGGTAGGCTTTTCCGGGAACGGGGAGCGAAGAGAGGGGTGGAGGGGGCGTCTGTACGGAGTCACGGTTGGGAAATCGTCGCTCGGCTGTAGATGCGTGTCTGTAGACCATTTTGCCCGAGTGTTGCGCGTCCGTGTATAGCTGGCGCGGTCTGTTTGCCAGGCCTGCAGTCGTAAAAAGGAATCTCCTTGAAGGCTTGAATGTATCGCTGCAGTAGGAATACCAAACGTTTGTCCGAGGAACTTCACCACGCGCTACGGCTTCCCTCTCGATGGCCACAGCTCTCGCTCGTGTCCTGTGTTGCGTTTCGCTTCGTGGAGGACAAAGCGAGAAACGCTGTGCGCGCATCGGAGTGTATACTGCGTACGATAATCTAGCTCGGCGCGGCTGTAAAGCACGAAACGCTTGCTCGCGCCGGCTGTTCCCAAGTGGCAACCGGCTTTGAAAGGATATAAGATTAGCGCGCGTGGCTTTTCTTGTGTCAACACGATCGCTCCGTGAGGTACCTGTTCGCGTTGTCTTCGCATTTCTTATAATAGGTACATCACGGTCCGTGAGCTTTGTTCGACTTCCGCGAGTCCCAGTTTAGGTGCCGTTCGTGAAAGCGAGTAACCGAAGCGCCTTTAGTTTAGTTCGTATAGATTGCTTTTAAGGGAGGATGGGTAATAAAGATTTAGCGTACTTCGTGGAGAGTAGCTACATGCGAGTACGCCGCATTGCCACAACGATCGTATCCATGTCGGCGGTGGCGAGACATGATATCCCAAACCTCGGAAGTATCCTACCCGCCGCTGTGGTCTAGTGATTATGGTGCTCGACTGCTGACCCGAACGTCGCGGGATCAAATTCTTGCCACGGCGGCCGCATTTCGAGGGAGGCGAAATACTAGAGGCCCGTGTGCTTAGATTTAGGTGCACGTTATTGAACCCCAGGTGGTCTAATTTTCCGGAGCACCTCATCACGGCGTCTTTCACAATCATATCGTGGTTTTCGAACGTAAAACCCCAACAATTAGGCTTATAATTATTATCATCGGAAGTACCCTCAATGATGAAGTCCCCTTGTGCTGGGTCCACCAAGAAATTCTGCTCGCTGTCGTACTCTGAAGCATATGCGCATAGCTTTTACTCGAAGATCAACGCTGTCATGAGAAAAAAAAAAAGCGTATACAGTCGCCGTCATACTTAGCCCAAACAGGCCTAAGGACCTTCTCGTTTTTCCTACGGAGTGTGCTTCTGGTTTAGGTATATGATGAGGTATGGCATGCTTTCTTTCCGCGTAATCAAATAGTTTTGTGAAGGCAAAATTGTGCAAAAAAAAAAAAAAGCTGCTCCTGGCAGCTTGACTAGCCCCAAATGCCTGTGAAAATTGACGAGCAGCCGAGTGGGAACACATTTTTTTATGATTCTTTTACCCTACAGCATGGCGTACAACGCAAGAAAAACAACAAAACAACATTTATAAGCGCTACCCAACCTCAGAAAATTGTCTACAATTCACATACGCGAGAAGAATATTAACAAAGAAATATCAGGAGGAAACATGTATATTCCATTTGCCCAAATCCGCCGCGGTGGGGTAGCGGTTACGGTGCTCGGCTGCTGACCCGAAGATGGCGGGTTCGATTCCGGCTGCGTCGATCGCATTTCGATGGAGGCGATGTGCTATAGAGGCCCGTGTACTGTGCGATGCCAGTGCACGTTAATGAACACCAAATGGTCAAAATTTCCGGAGCCCTCCAATATGGCGTCCCTCATAAACACATCGTGGTTTTGGGACGTAAAACCCCAACAATTATTATTATCGATTTGCCAAATTCTGCGTATACGTGAAAGTTTGAGCGCACTGATGGCCGCTGCTAGAAATGAGAACTTTGCGAAGTTATGATGCAAGCGTCTTGATCTTAAGCTGTGAAGTGCGACCTATGCGATAGGTCACGACCTGTACAAGCAATCGCAATGTCCGCTAAATTATTCGCGAGCGAGTCATTTGTGCCCATTGTGCCAAAGTAACGGGTATTACTGTTGCCGAGTATATTGCCCTGACGAAGACTTGTCAAAATGCTGGCTCCCGCTACGCCCTAGTTCAGCGACTTCTCATCAGTGCTACCCAGCATAATTTGAATATTGGGCTCCTTTAGACATTTTTACAGTGTAGGAGAGCATATGTGAACTAGTACGAACACAGGTTTCTGAGCTGCTAGAATACGTACAGGCGATCCGTGCCTCAGCTCTGCTCACTCGTGCCAGTAGGCGTCTCTATGCCTCTATCGGCCGACAGGCGAAAGTGGCGCCAGCTATTGACCTTCTGTGAAATCAGGCACGGCGGTTCTTTTTCTCCTCGCCAGAGTCAGGCTGAACATATTGTGCAAAGCCTTGCGCACATCGGCCATTTCCTGTCCGGCGATAACGAGCCCTACAAGCTTACCCTCTGAAGAATGACACCCTTGTGTTCCCGTTTTTTCTTTCTTTTGCTTTCTGTTCTTTTCTTTTTCACAATAGTTCTGACGCCAACAGGCGAGAACACGTTTTCTATAGTCTAATGAAGTTTCAATCAATCAATCAATCAATCAATCAATCAATCAATCAATCAATCAATCAATCAATCAATCAATCAATCAATCAATCAATCAGCCTGTCAGTCAGTCAGTCGATCAATAAATAAATCGATCGATCGATCAATCAATCAATCAGTCAGTCAGTCGATCAACCAATCAATCAATCAGTCTGTCAGTCAGTCAGTCAGTCGATCGATCAATCAATCAATCAATCAATCAATCAATCAATCAATCAATCAATCAATCAATCAATCAATCAATCAATCAATCAATCAGTCGATCAAACAATCAATCAATCATTCAGTCGATCGATCTATCAATGAATCAGTCAGTCAGTCAGTCGATCAATCAATCAATGAATCAGTCAGTCAGTAAATCAACCAATCAATCACTCAATCAATCAATCAATCAATCAATCAATCAATCAATCAATCAATCAATCAATCAATCAATCAATCAATCAATCAATTCCATTTAAGTAATATGATTCTAACTTTAATTATACCTTCATCCACTTATTCGCAATCTCTGCCAGCGGGAAGTACGCAGCGGATCCGGCACTTGCTGACAGACGCAACGACATGGGTGCCTTGTATGTCACCTTGAGTGGAATCCTGCCAAAGAAGACAGCTCGGAGTCTTGTTTCCACGCATGCGTGCATTTTATTAAGTGATGTCTTGAGGCTACGAAACTGAGTACTTGCGTTGCCAGCTCGTTGTCAGCTCGTTGTACGTTTGCACGTACCATTAGATCGGTATCAGGGCCTTATCCATGTGTTGTCATTCATAGGACACCTTACGCGATTTCCTGTCTATGTTTGGAACGAAACATTTTCCTTTGCGTTTTTTGCGGTTGATTGACTTTTTAATTATTCCGTTATTTCATATCTGTCATTCATCTTTATTTTCTCAACGTGTGTGTGCGTGTGTGTGTGTGCTCACGCACGCACGCTTGTGTTCGAAGAAAACTCCTAAAAACCGCATGCAGAAAAAAACAGCAAAACTCGGTCTGTACATTTAGGTAGAAAAACTGAACAGTCGGACGTTACTGCAGCGCGACGAATTTGCAATGCTCAGGTGTTTGAATTAAGACATTCGATAATTAACTACTTTGTCTTGTCTTTAGGACGCGTTCTTCAATTATGAAAATGAATTCGAGCACTGGCGAAGCCACCTATTCTCAGCAGAAATCCTAAAACTAGTAATGCAACTTTCTAGCTGCCAGTCGCTAAACTCTGCGAGAAAACCTTGAAGGTAGACAGGCGTCACAGACAATACTATTGTGGGTTTTCGTAATACACATTTTCCTTGTCCATACACATTCATTATCACGTGGCGCTCTTCTTCATCATCGGCTGTGAGGACTCGTATGGGATCTATGACTCGGGTGTGGTCGCTTCGCCGTGTCTTTGGGGCCTAATAAAGGCGACATTAACTGTTGCGTCACACGTTGCGCAGGTGCTGGGTACCGAGTACTAACCCTGGACCATAAATAGCTGAAGTGCTAGTAGTGGTGGTATTTTAACAGTTTTCCTTAGACCAGTGGTTCTCAAATGGGATTCCGCGGAGCCGTCTTAGGGGTGCCGCGACGCCATCGCTCGCGGAAAAAAAAATGTTTTTGGAGGCGAGTTTGGACCCAGTTACAGGTCCCGCTCCAGGAAATGTAGCAGCATTCGGAACAAGATCACCTCGGCTGCCTCAACGCCTCAATCAAAAACTCTAAGCCTGCTACATCAGCCGCAATAGTTCTGCATTTCCTTCGCCTGTTCTGTCTTCCTTTTAACACGGTAGCGCGCGCGCTTCGCCCCCCTACCCCCTGTTACGTTGCACCCTGGGCTCTGCCATCACTTCGACCAGTCCACAAGGGTTCCCCGACACAACGACGGCTGAGAACCACCGCCTTAGACAAATACGAGATATCTTTTGTTTGGCTCTAATTTCGCGGTTGCAATTTGGGTCCTAATGTGAACAATTTGTAGCGAAGCGTTGGAAGCCTGTAATGGGTCGCCCTCTCGAGTGCTTACTAGTGGGTCGTCCTCTTCCGCCCTTCTCGGACAGCACGCTTAGAGTGTACTAGGTCACTATAGCACGCTCCTCGCGCTCAGAGTCGGCGCCGCCTTGACTGTCGCAGTCGTGTATCATCGCCGAGTGCCCGCTAATAAACGTCTTTATAATTTGGTGGAGGTGCTGGGCTTTCACAACAACTTCGGCCCTCATTCGATGCCCCTGGCTCTTCGATCCCGTACCCTGCCGCCTACGATGCCTCAAGACGCCTCCCAGCAAACGCCCCCGCCTACACCGACCTCATGTCCAGGTGTCCCTCGTATCCGCGACCCTCCGGTCTTCACTGGCGCAGATGGCACCGACGTGGAGGACTGGCTCGCGATGTACGAGCGCGTGAGTGTCCCCAATAAATGGGACGAGGCAGGAAAACTGACTAACCTGGTTTTCTACGTCGCGGGTGTGGCGGGCTTGTGGTACAACAACCACGCATCAGATTTTACCACGTGGTCCGACTTCAAGACCGCCATTATCATTGTGTTTGGCCGCCCTGCCGTTCGTAAGCTGCAGGCCGAACAGCGCTTACGTGAACGCGCTCAGCAGACCGGTGAATCATTCACCAGTTACATTGAAGACGTCCTCGATTTCTGTAAGAAAGCCGACGCCACCATGTCCGAATCTGACAAGATCCGGCACATCATGAAAGGCATCGACGACGACGCCTTCACCATGCTGCTCGCCAAGAGCCCCAGCACAGTGGCAGAGGTCATAACGCTCTGCCAAAGCTATGAGGAGCTGCGCCGGCAGCGATCGATGACCCGTCGCTCTCCATCACGCGATGATGAGCTCGCTGGCTTGTCGACCATATCCGACCACTCCGCGTTGCTCGCAGAGATGAAGACATTCGTGCGCGAGGAAATCGCGCGCCAGTTCTCTCTGCTGGACTTTGCTCGCCCGCAGTATGTTCAACAGCCGTCGACCACACTTCTGCCTCCGCTCCGTCGAGCAATCGAGCAAGAAATCGCAGAGGTCATGCCCAAGTACCACCAGAACCATACGGCTCCTGCACCCTTGAGTTATGCCCAAGTGGTCGCAAGAACGCCCTCAGCAATCCCTACGGCTGCCCCACACATTTACGCCGAAGCCTCCGCTCGACCTCACTCATTCGAAGCGGATGTACCGGTAACCTGCTACAAATTGATTAAAAGTTCACATTAAGTGTGATTAAATAATTAAGATTGATTGCGTTTATTGGGACAAATGGACATTTACATTCCGGTGCTGAAAGTTACCATTAGATAAACGCAGCTGTCATAGGCCTTCTGAGAAAATTAAAATATTTGGCACGTGAGTCAATCAGCAGAATTTGTTGTTTCAAATCTCTGAAGCGAGCGGTGCTGCGGCACGCACGTGATCGTTCACGTGGTACATTACGTGCTCTACGCACTTCAAATAAAGTGTACAAAAGTTAACCACGCCGGATATAGCTCGCCAAGCACGACCTAGTGGCTTGCTTTAGGACAGAATACTTTTTTATCGATTAAAAACGTGCTTTCCATTCCGCACACTGAGAACTCATTTAGATACTGTGATCTAATTATACAGGTAATTAGTACACATCGTTATATTGGCAGTAGTAGAGAAGTAATGAAAGAACACCGAATGTCTTGTAATCATGTACATAAAATTTGCGGCTGTATCCGTTGAAAAGAGGTTGACGTAAGTGGGCTTCACCTCACGCAGTGTACTGGTGTGGTGAAGCCAGCTTTAACGAAGGCTCTTTAGCAATCTTTGCTTGCGCACGCTTTGAGAAACATGATTGATCCTGTACATGGCAGTGAGAAACTTGATTCTGTCATGCTTCGCCAGTTGTTATTGATGATTATTGTTAATCACATCCCTTGAAATATGGGTGGCTTCAAATAGCCATCATTACGTTTTATCACACCTCTTTCTAAGCGTTCTATACCTGCTTTATCTCGTAAAGTTAACGCGCCTGTGACGACCCCAGCCCTATGTTTTAGCGTAATCTATTTCACTATCACTCTTATTATAATCTGTTATTCTCGAGTGCTGACCAGTCCAGCGCTCCCAGGTGATTGACGATCTGTACTGCTGTGGCTGGACAGGTATTTTCTCTTTCTATTACAATGGACTGAATCAACTTCCAAATTTGCTTTCTTGTTTTTGCAGCAGGCACAGATTGCCAGCTGAGGACTCAAAATGTAAGTACATACTTTACATTACCGCATGACTTTGCCAACTCGTTGTTTGCCTTCCATGGAAAAAATTGGTCGGCTCAGTTAAAAGAACCATCAGTGCGTTAATTTCGTCACCGACATGCGACTGACAGAGGTGACAGAGGTAGAATCTTTCGTCGTGGTTTATGTCTGCCTTTGTCGAAGGACTTGCGCTTCAAAAGTGATAACAGTGTAGTCATCGACAATGATTGCATTATTTCGAGATAGAAATCAAGCTGAGCGTGGGTTGCAAGTGAGTCTGTGTAGCTTTACATGCATAGGGCGTTTAACGCTAAGTCCCGGTTACCGACAAAGATGGAGGTAGAGAGACATTTTGGGCCATGCGCCTTTCATTCTACGTTCAGAATACAATTTACACGAGCGAGGAAAGTAGGTGGGTCCAAAGGCACCAACTTTTGTTTAGTGACTACCATAGGTCGGCAAAAAATGTGGAGCTCACTCAGACTCGCTCAAGAAACATATCTTGCCCTTAGGGCTCAGTCGAATTCAGACTCACCAAACTTTTCTTTATCCGGACTCACTCGGACTCAGACCCACTATAATTTTTCTCAACCGGACTCACTCGAACTCAGGCTCACCAAAATATAGTTCTTCAAAATTGGCTAGCGCGAAAATCGACAGGGACTAAGAAGGAACACTGAAGAACAGGACAGGCGCCTGTCCTCTTCTTCAGTGTTCCTTCTTAGTCCCTGTCGATTTTCGCGCTAGCCAATTTTGAAGATTATGAACCAACTAGCCCAACAACGTATACTCTTAAAATATAGTTCACTCGGACTCACTCAGACTCACGGCTCGATCTGAGTCTGAGTGAGTCGACTTATGAGTCAGTTAGCCCGTAATTAGCTTTTTCTACCATAGTGTCAATGCTCTTTAACACCAATGCCTCGCATAATCGGTGCTCTACTTAGCACCTTTTGATCTCGTACTTTCACATACGAGTTATCAGAGTTCGTAATTCAATAAAAACCTTTTTATTGAAAGCGATGACTCACTCAAGATATTTTTTATGAAGAACTTCCCGTGAAAAAGTTTGCAGGGGGAAGTCAAGGCACCTCCTACCCCTCTCCCTCCGCAACTCACGCCTCTGATCAAGAAGTATTGAGCTGACGTATGAACGGTAGCGCGTTGAAGTATGTGGCGGTATACGGGAGTATAAACGTCAGCCGACATAAGGCTGATGGTAATGCTTAAGTTGAGTAGATATGACTATAGGTCGGCAAAAAATGTGGAGCTCTCTCGGACTCACTCATGCAATATATTCTGCCCTTATGGGCTCACTCGGGCTCAGACTCACCAAAATTTTCTTCAACTGGACTTACTCGGACTCAGACTCACTATAATTTTTCTCAACTGAACTCACTCGGACTCAGACTCACGAAAACTTTACTCAAACGGACTCACTCAGACTCACGTCTCGATATGAGTCTGAGTGAGTCTGAGTGAGTCTGAGTGAGTCGACTCATGAGTGAGTTTGCCGACCTATAGTCACTACCACACTATGTGGTGGTCCGTGAAGGCAGATGAAAGCACAGGAAAAGTTAATTGTGCGCCGTGTTTTCCATGAGCGTCAGTGTCTAACATTCCGAGGGCTGATCTTATAAACAAGTACTCCAGAAATTTTATGACCACAGAAATGGCGTCACGGTGGTTGAATCCAAGAAGCCCCCGTACGCGAAGTGTGGAAGAAGTGAATTCGATTCTCCGTCGGTCAACAGTTTCTTTGTGTTCCCGTCTGACTTATTTTAACGTGATAACTAAAAGTAAGCGTACGTAACAGTCAGCTTCTTCTGCCTTGTGCGGTTTCTTAGTCTGTAACGTAGATTGAGTCTATTCCTCGCTACAGGTGGCGCTGTTCGCTAAAGCTGTGTTTTCACCATGAAAAACACCCACGGTGTCTATGGCACGTAATATCGTTCCCTAGTTAGAAGTGTAACACTGAGAATTAGGAAACATAAATTCGTCACCAACCCTTGTTGAGTGAGCCAGTTTGTTGGGAGAAGCTTTCTAAAGAAATGAAAGTGCAATGAACTGAATCCCACTGGGAGAGAACTATGTGAATGGATTATGTTCACAATGTGTTGAAGCAGGATGCTGCGAAGTTTCGTTCATGTGCAATTTCGCCGGGCTGTGCTGTACAGCCGTCACATTCATGAAGTTGGTGTCGTCACTGCTGCCGATGCACTTACCTATTGCCAGCGCCGTGTTCACATGGGACGTGGAGATTGAGAGAAATTATGAGCCTAGCGCACTGGTACCTTAGCGGATGCGTTTCGTGACACTGTTGGCGTTCAATGGCAGTGATATGTTTCCTGCAAAGCAGTCAGTATGGAGAGGTCAGCATTCGTGAGTGAATTACCTCAGCGTTGCGGCTGTCGGTCTCAGACATTAACGTGAAACACATAGTGACAACTACAGTCAGTGACAAACTAAGAATAAATACAAGCTCCACCTACAGCCGTCACTGTCCCATCCACACAGAGAGAGTTTCCATAGACGTTCTATCCAATCCGTCTTTTTCACCTTTAACGCGATACCGTTAAAGAGCTCGTTTCGCAGAAATTCCGGCGTCGGTGACGGCGTAGTTGGTTGTGAGCATCATCATCTTGTCCGTGACCGAAACATCAAGAAAGGTGCAAATGAAATAAATAATAAAAACTTCGGTTCGAATGCGAATTGAACCCAGGCCGTCTGCGTGGCAAGCAGGTGTTCTATACGACAGAGCCACGCTATTTCTTGAAACTGCTTCGGAAAAAAATACTATATGAATGTCATGCAGTGGATGGAGTCTCCTTAAGGCATGTAATATTGCGTGGCGGAAGCGTAGACTCGCGCCAGGCTTAAAAAAAATTGGGGGACGCTTAAGCCTCGCCTTTAAGAGTTGAACGCGATAGCGATATCCGGCCCCATTCTCATCGCGCTCTGTTTCGCTTGTCATTATGTTCAGTCGCCCAGTCACACACACACACGACATACCTATAGTAAAGGTAAAAGTTTCCGCCTTCTTAAACAGCACCTTTATGACAACAGCGTACTCACTACGTGTGGGTAAGAGAATGCGCGCACTAATGTGTGTGCCCTTTGTAATGGGTGGCATGCTTTAAACGTTTTTCGAAGTTGCGATGCACCCACTACGTGTTCGCAGGGGTATACGCACAGTAATGTGTGTGCATTTTGTAATGGGTGGTCGGCTTTAAAACCACCAACTCGTTATGCAATTTACAGGCTGTGACGCCCGATGGCAATATACGCTTGCACCCCGGTTTACTGCGATATTATATCTCGTCCTGTGACACCTGCACACAGGACGCGTATTTTTGTGAAGCATTAAAGTTAATTTCAGTGCAGTTCCCAAGCAATGGAGTGGCTCTGTGGTAGAACACCCGGTTGCCTCGCGGACGGTTTGGGTTCAATTGTCTATCGAGCGTAAGATTTTTTTATTTATTTTATTTGCATCTTTCTCGATTTTTCGGTCACGGACAAGGTTATGATTTTTCGCTCACAACCAACGACGCCGACGCCGACACCGACATCGACGCCGACACCGGAATTTCCGAGGAATGAGCTCTTTAACGCTATCGCGTTAAGATGTGCATTTTGCAACGAATTGGTGTTTAAAGGTCTACCCATTACAAAGCGCCCAGACATATTTAATCGTCATCGTCAGCAAACGCATCAACAAAGTGAACAGCCGCGTAGGATCGCGTGTTGCCTTACGGACGCGTAGTGGGCCATTCGCTGATTCGCAAAAGGAGTAATTATGGCGTAGTGGGCACATAACACATGTACTTGCAGTAGGCGTTCTAGGATAGTTTGAAAAGGCCAATGTTACGCGCACAGTCGTTCGCTTCCTTACGTCACGGTTGAGGCATGCACCCAGAAACGAAGCCTAGCTAGCAACTGAGAGGGCGATGCGCACGAGGCACGATTAAGCTATCGCGTTCTACTCTTGTAGGCGAAGCTCAAGCGTCCTCCAAGTTTTTGATGCATTCAATCACATTTGCTTATTTCCGTGACGTCAAGCACTTTCTGCATGTCGTGTCGCTAGTTTTGATTTTAAAAATCACGAACGTCCTGGCGAACTTCATCAGAGATTCTGAAATCACTCTTAACCAAAGGCCATATTTTACGTATGAACGTCGAACGTTTAGTTTACGATAAGCGTTGTGATTATATTAGGAAGGGAAAATACAAACAATTCTAAAGGAAAGCAGCTTGCACGACTCTCTTACATAAGTGATTGACTAGCACGCCGCTTCTTTGTGGGAGTTGCTTGTGTTTATTCGTAGGTTAATTGAGGGACTATCATACATATACCTCACAGTGCGCGGCGCACTTTTTCTCTGAATTGAATCCGATTGACGAGATCTGTGATTGATCCGAAGGAAGGTGAATTAAAAGAACGGCAGCTGTGGCAGGGAGGGTGTGAAGAGTGAACTTGTCATCTTGTTGGTTGAACACCTTACGGATGAACAGCGCTAAAAACGAGGAGCGTTACGTGTGGTTGTTTGTGTGCCTTTTTTGTCCTCCTTATTCGCGCTGTTCTTCTGGAAGATGACCAGGGAAGAAAACTGCTGGTAGCACATGCGTACTCGTTAACCTTGTAGGTTTCAGGGCCTTCCTGTAACACTGTTGGTGTGGATTTCTCAGAAAATAAATATTTTTCTCAGAAACAATTCGTTAACCTCTTTTGATGGAATAAATTTTTTCTTAACATATTCCACATTCCGAAGGGCAGATCTAGTTTTCTAAATCGTTCGTGCGTGAAAATAAGCAAGCGTCACCGTTGTCAAGTGACTAAACCTCATTGTTTTGCGTTATTTCCAAGAACTACAAAAAACAACGCAACGAATGTTTCACGAATTCGACAAAAAACAAGGAAATCAACAGAAAATACAACAGTGAACCCTGCAAAGACACATTCTGAATTTTCTCATAGCACAATGCGGAAAATGTTTATATCAGTAGTGGCAAGGAGGAGGAAAGGCAGGAAGGTCAACTAGACGCGCGTCTGGTTTGCTACCTTACGTTGGGGGAAGGGGATTAAAACATAGGGAGATAGAAAGAAGTGAGCGCACGAAAACTTCGCCTGAGCTTAAACAACACTGCTGCGTTCCATGCACGTTTGTATCTTTACAACTTGATAGTCGTGGATGCAGGATCTCAGGCGTATCACGTTCCACATGTTTGTCCTATTATTATTGGCAGTACTCGTCGAGTCATGGTGCCTACTGAAGGCTTGCAAGTACTGGGCATAGAACATCCAGTACCTGTTGTACGGACTGAGCGTATAGTGATTTCATCTTGGCGACGAACACGGGAAGTGTGTCGAAAAGTGACTAAAGCACTGTGATCATTGATTTGTCATCTTCTCATAACTGGTCAGTCGGAGGTTCAGAGTTAGTGGCAAGGCCGTCAAAGAGAAACTCCGTGAACATACTTTGCGTACACACGCATTTGTGGAATGCCACACACATGCGTGTACACAGCTGCGCATATAGACATAAATGGAGACGGCGGTAAACGATAAAACACTTTCACCTACCAGAGAAGTACATATAACTCTGTGATTATCTGGTGGATGTCATTGTGACAATAATGGGCCGAAGTGTCGATACGGGTGTCATGATTGGCAGACGCGTTCTGAGAAGGCCTCCACGCTGGCCGCTCCGCGTACTGGACACGATGGCCAGAGATTGACGTTATAGCAGATTTCCGTCTTCACATAAGTTTCAAAATATTATTCTATATCTTTTGTGATTGTTATATGAAACCTTACCCACTTCCAAGATGTCGGTGATTAACCGCTTCCATGTGAACTTGTGCGGCTAGGTATGTACCTGATGGCATGCGCTTAAGTTGCCATTGGAAATAATCTAAGGACATTGAGGGCCCGCGACGTGGCGGAGAGGTTAGGCCTATCTGTATCGACGTGGGAGCTGTCCGCTACGTACTAGTTTACGCTCGGAATGACCTAAACAATGTTATTCCATTCCATTGAGGGTATGTTCAACTGGCCACGTGACACTACGTATGTTAATAATCTTTGCCAATACTCCATTACTGGTACTTGCCGGAGCTTAGCTGTCCCAATAGACAAGCAGAACAAGAAGCAAAAAAGTGGAGAAGTTGGCAACAAGAAATTGAAGGAGTTGCCCTTGGTGAAAGTCGGCACAATGCAATCGAATGCGGGGAAGGAACTGATGTGAACAGGATGAGACCAGTTCATTGAGCGGAGAGGGTCGAGCAGAGAGAGTTGAGCTTCAGAGATGATGATGTGTGACCAAAAAGCAAGTGTATACAAAAATTGTAAAAGAAAATTGAATAATTATAGCAATGAATATTGCTTCATTGCTAATCGCCTTAACGTCAGGCACTCATGTTGATATGGGTTCTGCCGGAATGTTTTTATTGCATACTTTAAAAAACGGGCAGTTAGGAATCATTGGAGCTGGCTGTCCCAAAATACCAGATATATTACTCAGACAAAAATAAAAAAGAAATATATAAAAATAACGATAAGTACCAGATGCGCATAACACGTCACAAGCACACAGTCGCTGCGGTCTCCAGTACCTAGAGCAGAGTCCGGTACGTACGTACGTCACCAACGTCTCATGATTAGAGCATTCGCACTCGAGTGAGTTCATGTGCACAGGACACTTATGTAAACAGCAGTCATACTTGTACATCAACATGGACTGTGAAAACAGCAACAAGGGCACGAGATCAACGTAATAAAAACAGGCACTAAAAACAGGCATAATAAAAAACAGGTGCACCGCCTGAGCTATGGCTCCCTCCTTCCTCGACTGAAAAAATAACGCCGTAAATTATTTTTTCATCGATCTCATTCTGGAATATACCCATGCAGCAGCGCTAGCATTACGTGGTATCGTGACAGTCTCTTCTGCGTAAGTATGCCTGCAATTCACTACACACGATATATGTTGCATTTGTGAATAAAGCGCTATGTCTTACCGACTCACCAGTGTTCGAGTCAGAATGAATGCTAACACGCATACCTAATTAAAAAGAAAGGTATCGCATCTTTACGCACTTGACCAAGATGGCCCATTTACTAACGAAAGAAAGTTTAATAAATACACATCTTGCAATCCACCTTCGATTATTCGCCGACATTCCGTGATTAGAAAGCTTGCCTACACTCATGCCTTGTGGTCAAGTGACCATCGAGATAAAGTAAATGTAAAACAAACAGACTCTCGCCTCTCCTTACGTAAATGTTGCCACGGGTGGCGAGATATGTGTACAGGCGTGTTGGGTACGAGTTGAAACATGATCCTTGTTGTCGAAGGAGTACCCAGGACTGCACGGCGACGCCGGCATAGTAACATTTGGAGCAAAGTGCGACATTGGACTAGTTTGTTCATTGCTTTAATGTGTGGTTCTGACGCAAGACGTGCTTCTTCACCTTGATCCAGAACCACATCTTAAAACAACTGGAGAACCAAACCTCATTACAAATATCTTAGAGTTTGTAACACTATTTCTTGTCGTATGTTCGCACGGACAAGCATTTCTTGGGGTTGCTTCAGTCACATATCACCGTGTTACAGCTCATATTGAAGGCGACTGTAGATAATCGCAGTTAAGACAAAACACCCTAAAATATTCACAACGCGTCACTGAGGTAGCCAGAAAGAGTTCGTTGAATCATCCCTGCCGGAAACAATGTCATGATAGTGTCTTGCACGCATCTTAAAAGATAAGATCGATCAGTTAGTTTTCCCTCTATATCCACGACCTTAACAGGCTCAGTGATGGTTAAATGTTACAGGATAAATACCAACAAGTACCTTAAAATGAAGCACGTTGCGCTGGATACACGCACACTTCGTAACAGATGAGTCTGTTCCAGCGCCTTCTTCAATGAATGACCGACCAACTTCTTTCTTTATATGTGGGACTGTAACGTTTATCTTCCTCAGTTACGCGTTCAAAGACTTGATGATGTACTCTCAAAATTATTTTTCTTAATATTCAGTAACTGTTTGAAAATGCCCCTAGTCTAACGAATTTGTCATCCACTCTCGGTAAATTTCACCTTTCGTTCTTTTTTTGGTTTAAAGAGACGAAACCTCACCCACGTCGGGGCAGGGATCGCCGGATGAAACTAGCTGTACATGTCATTCAGATAGGAGCTGCCTGTGTAAAGCTTCCTCTATAAATAAAACACTCAATAAGGGGAACACGACACCTGAAAACACGTTAAAACAAACGCTGAATGTGATAGCTGTCTTAGGGTATGAGACTTCCAGCCACACAGGCAGTGAGGAAGCAAGCGGCCGATCCAGCAGCCAGCGCCCGGAAAGACAGCGCGGCCAAATCACCCTTGCGGTCGGGGGCGATGGCCCCTAATCCGCCTATGCAGATGCCGATGGAACCGAGGTTTGAGAAACCACACAGGGCGTACGTCGCTATCACCGTCGACCTCTCGTCGAGCTGGTGGATGACGCCGGCGAGCCTCGAGTAGGCGATGAACTCGTTGGCGAACGTCTTGATGCCAATCAACTCTCCGACGGCGCCGCAGTCCTTCCAGGGCACGCCCATTATGAAAGCCAACGGTGTGAAGATCTTCGCCAGCAGCCACTCGAAGGTGAGAAAGTCCAAAGTGACGATGGAGCCGAACCACTGGAGCGTGCTGTTCAGGAAGGCGATGAAGGCCAGGAAACCGACCAGGTTCGCCACGATGCTGCCGATCATGGCGAGACCCACGTTGGTCCCGTTGGAAGCCGCTTCCAGGACGTTTCTCTCCTCGCTCCTGGGCATCTCGATGTTGTCCCGCTGCGTCTGACTCTCTTCCGTCTCCGGGTAGAGTAGCTTGGAATAGCTAGCGCGGCCGGCGCGCTCATGATGGACGCCGTCATCAGGTGGGCGGGGTTCACGCCGAAGTGTATGTACGCGGCCATGACGCTACCGGCAATGGTGGCGAAGCCACCGGTCATGACCGTGTGCAGTTCCGACTTCGTCATCTTTGACAGGAACGGCCGAACAACCAGCGGCGCCTCGGTCATCCCCAGGAAGATGTTGGCGGCCGCCGTCATGGACTCGCACACCGTGGTTCCGATGGTGAATTGCAAGAAACTGCCCACGATAAGCACGAGCCGTTGCATGATGCCGTAGAAATACAGAATGTTCACGAAGAAGCTGAAGAAAAGTATCACCGGCAGCGCCTGGAACATGAAAACGGCGGGCAGTGACTTTATAGTGTCGGCGATAGGCACAGTGGTGACGTTAGTGACGTTGGTGACGTTTTGCATCATGTCCTGCTTGGGTACCAGGTCGCCGAGCGCTTGCGTCAAGTTCCATCCGGAAGCTAGGTGACCAAAGACGAAGTAGGACCCGCTGTTTGTGTAGTCTAGGAAGTTCTTCGCCTTGTCGGCGAGGCACTGCAGCGCGTCCCTGCCGTGGCTCCAGCGCAGCACGGCGAGTCCGAGCAGGAACTGAAGCAGGAGTCCCCACATCACCTGGTACCAGTTGACCCTGAAGCGGGCGTTAGAGAAGATAAATCCGATCAAGATGAGGACGACGATGCCGGCGAGAGAGATGAGTCGCTGGATGTCCTTGATCGAGTCGTACACCAGAAACGAAAGCAGACACAGCCACACCAACAACCACGTGCACGGCCGCAACAAGCGGCTCTTCTTCCACGTCACTGCTACGCGATCGCGGAGGCTCTGGTACGCGTCACAAACCCCACCGGTCCTCTCCAACAGCGAGTTTACCAAGCGCCACAGAACGTAAACGTACGCGATCACGGTGATGACGGTGAGGAACTTCACGTCGTGGCAGTAGTCGGGCGTGCTGCTCCACGTGAGGGAGATGCCCGCCGCCAGGTAAGCGTGGAACAGCAGAACCACGGCCACCTTGGCGAAGAAGGGGAGCCGCTTCTTCCAGGGAGCCTTCTCGGGGGAGGGCGACTCCGACCGATGGTTCGAAGAGTCCGCACGGCCGCCGTGAGCGGAGTTGGAGCCCAGAGACAGCTGATACTGCATTTCCGTAGCGTCCAAGCGCGTGTCGTCGTGGAAGGCAGGGTTCACCTCTCCCATCGACAGCTTGGTCGGGTACAGTTCATCCACGGGCGGTTCTTCCTCTGCCGGCTTGCTAGCCTTTCGGCTGGGCGGCATGATGTCCAGGCTACGCTGCCAAGGACGGGCCATCTTCGATGGCCCGCAGCAGCAGCGAGCTCTTTGCCGAGGAGACGAGACGCGCGCCGCACCGCTACGGCGAAGCTCCGATCACTGCGTGCCGTCTGGGAGAACGAAACGAAAAACCCGTCTTGAAAGAGTATAATGGCGATACTGACGTAAAACGGCCTTCTGTTTCAACGCGTGTCCTGTTTCTTTCTTGTCTGAACCTTCGCCGTCTAGCTCGAAGCAGGTTTCCTCGCACGGAGCAAGTGGTCACAGCGCAGCGCTAGACGAAGGCCGCGCACGCGTCGACGAGGTAGGTGTACGGCACAAAAATGCACGTGGCGTTGCCGTCGGGTCGTCCAACCGCTAAAGTCCCCGAGGCAACTGAAAGGGGGCACGCACGACGGAATTCATGCCTCGCGCGTCAGCTCAGCTGAGCTACACCGGGAAGGAAGCACGCGTCGACGACGCCGGATGAGAAAATGTGCTGCGCTGGCTGGGAAAAAAATATTGCGGCCGGTGCCCAGATTGAAGAGCTGAACAATGGCGACGATAGCTCGGCGCTACAATCGGCACTCTTTCGGTATCTTGATTTGAACCACGTCGAAGGGTAAACATTCTCAGCGGCACGACGAACTGGCAATATGTTACACAAGGGTTTTTCCCTCGTCTCACACTAGGCACTTCCTTATCGGCGCAGCGGTTACTGGGCGACCCCGGCGATAGCGTAAGTGCGGCTTCAGGTAGAGGTGTACGGCCCTCGATGGAACCGATGACGGAGTACGTGAAGAACGAAAGGACAAAAAAATGAGAAAGAAAACAGTCCTTACAAAAGTCGCTAGCTTCGGTGTCATTGCCATGCCCACGTGCGTCAAACCCGAACGTCGATGTACTCGTGACCTCCGCTGGCTCCAACCTGTCACCTAAAGCAGTGTTCTTTGTGAACCAGCCGCGTTGAATTAAGCCTGCAGAGCTGCTGCTGATTGTGCTTATTTATATTCGCAGTTTGTGCGTGTGGGACCAAAAGACAGTTCGGAGACGTAATCGGTATTAAAGTCTGTTATTGCTACCCACTGGACATGTTGTGAAACTTTAAACACGCGCACACACACGCACACACGCCCACACGCACGCACACGCTCGCACACGCACACACGCACGCACACATTTTATTTATGAACCACGATTAGGTGCCCTCAGCGGCGTCCCCAAGTCATTTCAAGTAACGTGTATGCACATGCAGCGTCCGCATGTGCACATGAGCATGGACGTTGTTCCGGGTCATCACCGAATTTCGCAACACTATCCCATTCACTATATTGTAAACTCCCATTTGCCCACAACGATTATACGGCGTCTGTGATTGGCTGAGAACAACCTAATGTGCAAAATTTCAGTAGTACGGAGCCGTTAAACAAAATTCACAGTAGCCCTCCTGTTTTATGTACGGATATGGATGGTGGACGCATGCGTCAATGGACAACATAGCCATAACAAAGTGTTTCAACGACATAAAGAAAATGAGAAAGCAAGGAAAAAAGCAAAGTGGGCAATGTCCCAATGTGTATTTCATATATAGTCGCAATCGCAGAAAACGTTTACAGCCTGTGACCGCACGTTTCTCGTTATCAAATTCATAATTACAAATGAAGGAAAGAAATTGCGCATTTTGCTGACTCCTAGAAGACGCATCTTGCAGACACAAAACTAGTAATAAGGGCTAACCCTATGCTGTATATACTCTTGAGTCTATGATGAAATGTTGCACTGAACTGACGGGTTTGTGACCTTATAATTGCGTCCACGTGTGTGGAATGCTACGTGATGTGTATGACACCTTTTCTCTTTTCTTATCAGCTCCTTCGCGCAGTCTTATCTTTGTCTCTGTGCGCTAGTCGGCAAGTTGTCCGTGCCCCATCGATACGTCTACTTTGTTGCAATGGCGATTTATCGTCGCGTGGTGTAGTCGGGTTATCGAGAAGTTCACATAATGAAACCTTGGAGACGTCTTATCTAACCTTTGTAGTAGTGTTTATACGTTTGCACTTCTTAATGCAATAATTCTTGGGGTTCAACGTCCAAAACCACGATACGATTATGATGGGTGTCGTAGTGGAGGGCTGCGGAAATTTAGACCACCTGGGGTTCTTTAACCATTTCATCCCTGGATTTTTTATTTTGGGGGAAACGTTTTTTGTGCATGTTTTCGTAATAGTTGGGACCTCAGAAGACCACAAACGAAAAATTGAGCCAGTGGTGCAAATTTTAATGGATTTACAGATATGGCGTCAAATTAGGTCATCAGGGCTCAGCGGCTGTGAAATGAGAAAAATGGCTTATTTTTTCCTGCTACTCATTAGAGTACACAAAATGTGAACCACGTCTCCTTTTTCAGTGTGATACTCTTCGAAACAGCTTCGGTACGTCGACCCAAAAATGGCGCTTACCCGCCTCGGCTGACCCGCCTCGGAGTCACCCATGACGTTGTTGTTGTTGTTGTTGTTGTTGTTGTTGTTGTTGTTGTTGTTGTTGTTGTACCCTCTGCCACATGACTCATACCCACTCCGGGGAACTGGGCAAGAATTGGTCTTATTAAATTTTTTAAAATGCATTTTCAGTATTGAATGTTGATAACAATACAAATAAATAAATAAATAAATAAATAAATAAATAAATAAATAAATAAATAAATAAAATAAGTAAATAATAATGTACGCAACAAGGAAAGAGTGCAATAATTGTTTTTCAAACATTCAGATCAGACACTTAATCGTTGTGTGGTGTTGTTAAACGACACCGCCCGGGCTGACAGGAATAACGTGCACCTAAATCTAAGTACATGGGCCTCAAGCATATTCGCCTCCATCGAAAATGCAGTCGCCGCTGCCGGAATTTGATCCCGTGATCTTCGGGTCAGCAGTCGAGCACCATAACCACTAGACCACACTGGCGGTTGTTTGCACTTCTTTAAAATTTACTGCTGTTCTCCAGAAAGAAAGTACTTTTATTCAGACGAGAGCACCGAAGGTCACCGTAGAGTGGAGAGGGAGATAAGCAAGAGAGAGATGCGTACACTATCACGCGCGCCAAGCCACTATCGACTCAAAGGTGGGCTTATGCGATTAGCTGACCACGGTGTTCGAGTACGTCCTTTTGTAAAGCTTCCAGATTAGGATGTAAGGAATACTATTGTTCTTTCGATGCAGGATGCAATGCAGGGCAGTGTAGAATGAGGTGCTCGATGCTGGCTATGCATACAAAGAGTGACAAAAGGTGCATATTCAGGGTACGGAGATATCAGTGCCACTCTTCCGGTCAACAAGGGTATGCCACTTATGGATTATGTCAGAGATAGTGGCTGTGCTTGCAAGTACGTTGTTGATAAATGTGTCCTGGGATCGGCTGAAGGCGATGTCCTTAGAAATGCGGGGATGGGTGGCATATTTCAGTCCTTCCCAGTTAATATTTATTCAGGAATAATTCGCGTGTGTTTTTTTAATGACGTAACTATAAGTTAACGCTGAACAGTTTAGACCGTGTAGTGGCGTTTGACTGTGAGTAATTACTGCCTTGGTTAAAGAGCAACAGAATTAGTAATAATATTCGAGGTTTTACGTGCCAAAACCACGATATGATAATGAGAGACACCGTAGTGGAGGGCTCCGGAAATTTCGACCATCCGGTGTTCTTTAACGTGCACCAATATCGCATGGTACACGGGCCTGTATAGCATTTCGCCTCCATCTAAATGTGACCGCCGCGACCGGGATAGAACCCGCGACCATCGGGTCAACAGCCGAGCACCGCAACCACTGTACGACGGCGGCGCACAACAGAATTATACAAGTACGCTTACAGTGGGTTCCCAACTCGCCATGGTAGCTTAGCGGCTGAGCTGTTGCGCTGCTAAGCACGAGGACGCAGGTTCGATTCCCAATCATGTCGGCCGCGTAAATTTCGGCGGGTACGGAATTCTTAAGCTCCCGTCTGCTTAGATTTAGGTGCAGGTGTTAAAAGAATACGAGGTGGTTGAGATTTATCCGGAGAAGCCCAGTACGCGTTCCTCGTGTCGTGGTTACGGCACGTAACACTCCCGAATTTTTCCCTATGTGTCCCTTTTGTGAATTTGTGCTATAACCGGGTGGCTGACGACGTCATTCCAGTTCGGGTATCGTGTGCTTCATAGTTACCTGAACTTTGTAACCTAATATTTCCTAAACACTCAATGGAGTCATAAAAAATCGGCCTCCGACACTACAACGATACGCTAGTGTCTTTCACATGAAACGCAATAAACTTGTATATATAAGGGACAGATCGCAAGACAAAACACATATGCGCTCATTTCTCTGTTTTGAATTGTCACGCCGTTCTTCACCTATGTAACTGTACTAACACAGCCCTTAAAACAAATTTGGCCGCATGGCTGCACTTCGATGGAAGCTAAACGCCATGAGTATAACATTCGGATACTCACATTTGAACCGCATATCCTAAAAAAAATCCCTGAGATTACACAATTTTGGGCTAGTTGGTTCGGTTCATTCAATCAAGCCATATAACTGCAAGTACAGGGTTTGAAAACACCCTGCGTTTTTAGCCCTATGCCTTGATTGAATAATCCTGGGATACTCCCCCTCACCCCACCCCTCTCCCTCTCCACCCCCCCTTTCCAATCCCAACCCTCCCCGCCCCTCCCCCAATTTAGCCTGTGAGATCAATATCGTGGTTTGCTACGTAAAGCCAGAGCACTTCGTTGAATTTAAGAAGAGATTATTTTTCTTCGAAACTGTGTCTCAGAAAAGATATACGCCTTTTTCACGAATTTCAGCAAGATACCAAAACAAAATAAACGGAATAGGAATGTGAAACATTTGCATAAGCTTTTGGCCTCGGTTCGCGCACGTGTACGTCTTCCCAGTACGAAAGAACTCACGCCGCTATGGTTGCTGCCTGGCAATGAGGAAGTGTTGCTGTCATTGATAGCGCTTTGCAGCTGCGCCTATGGTGACGTAGAAGGTGCGTCACGGTTTCCCGTTTCGCGAGATGGTCGGCAGGTTCTAAACCAGGTGCTGCGCCTTTCTTCTTTACGAACCGCATTCCTTGTCCTGACGTCAACGAAGATGCATGTAGCGGTATAAAGGTTCATAAGGTTTCTTTTAAAAAATGCATACAAATAGAAGGAACTCTTTCGCTATTGCCTAGGGAAACTGCAAGTACAGCACTCAGGCCGCGTTAATGGTAATATGATGGGGATATGATGGAAATGATGGTTATATTGTATGACCGTTTTCATTGCGTGAAGATTTTTTTTGTTAACAATGCTGCGTAAAAATTTGTGTTTCGTGAAAATGTTCGTTTTGAGATAACTTCCGTTTCGTGAACACGTCATGCTATGAACCTTGATGATCGACCTTATACTGAAGGAAAGATCTTGGGAGCCTGGCCTCACACAGCACATCAGCCTAGAAAGCCACACAAGCCCCTCTGCAGTGCTTGAAGGCAACGGAATTGAGCGACCGCCTGTGAAACCTTCACTGTGTGTGTGTTGTGAAATGTGCGGGTCTCTCTCTCTTCCTTATTCCCCTCCCCATGTGCAGGGTAGCAAACTGGACGTAGTCTAGTTAACTTCCCTGTTTTTCCTACATTCCTTCTCTCTCTCTATTTCCGTGGACATTTCCTCGGTTGTGTAAACATTTCTGTTTTGTGAAAATTACACCACCTCCCGCTAAAGGGGGCCACGAGGCGATGCGAAGCCGGAGCACGTGCACGATCGCGTTCCGTTGGCATTTGCTGGCCATGCTACCGACCTCGCGTCGTGGAACGCGAAGAGGAACGCTACGCGCGTCTTGTCTTCCCTCTAGCCTGGCCGTTAATTCTCACAGGGCGAGTGGGGAACGCCGTGCGGCAGGCGTGCGAGAGGGGGGCAGCGTAGGAGAGGAGAGAGAGGGGGAGGGGATGCGCATGTGCTGATGCTCATCGCGGCGTTGCGCAGGAGAGAATTTCGGCATGTCTAGCCCGCGTTTCAGAGGAAGAGTGGAAAGGGGGAGGGGAGAGGGGGAGTGGAGAGGGAAAGGGGAGAGGGGAAAGGGTGAGTGGAGAGGGTATGCGCATGCGCAGTAAGGGTGGTCACGCCGTACACCACCACCACCACCCGATTGAACTCCGCCATAAGATACTTCGCATCTAATATAGGTGCATGTTAAGGAACCCCAGGTGGTCGAAATTTCCGGAGCCCTCCACTACGGCATCTCTCATAATGGTATCGTGGTTTTAGGATGTTAAACCCCATATATTATTACTATTATGTACAGCAAGGGGGTAGGGAAGTGAGGATGACGAGGAGTGGTGTGAGGGTGAAAAGGATCGAACGGAGGAAGGGACAGAGTAAAGCAGAACACAGCCATGTATGGCGTTAGGTAGGCAAAACCATGTGAAGCATAGCTATGTATAGCAACGCGGCGGGAAAGGGAAGTGATCGTGAGGAAGAGTGATGTGAGGATGAGGAGGATGGAAATCCTAAACACTTCGGAGCGCAGGAAAAACAGACACAAATAAAACGACACCAGACAACATACGAGCGCTAACTACCAACAAAGGTTTATTGAACATCACATGCCCAATTCGCCACAATTCTGAGGATGGAAAGCAGGAAGGGTGAGGGTAGAGATGAGTATAGTCATGCATAGCATTAGGCAGGCGGAATCATGTATAGCACGGCCATATATAGCACGGGGAGGGAAAGGGAAGTGAGAGTGAGGAGGACAACAAGGAGGAAGGGAAAGGGCATAACATGGCGTAGTCACGTATGGCGTCATGCAGGCAAAAGAATGTATAGCATAGCCGCTAACAGCAAGGGTGTGGCAATGGGCATGAGGTTCAGGAGGAGAGATAGGAGAAGGGGAGAGGGTAAAGCGCAGCATGGCGTTAGGCCGGCAGGACGATGTATAGCACAGCCACCTATAGCATAGCCATGTATAGCGAGGTGAGGAGGAAGGAAAGAAGGAAGGGCGTATGCTATCATCATAAAGGAACTGAGGGTGAGGAAAAGAAGGAAGAGAGAGAGTAAAGCATAGTACAGCCATGTATGGCGTCACGCAGGCAGAACCATGTATAGCATAGCCATGTGTATTAATGGGCACTGACAGACAATAATGCCAAGGAAAGTATAGGGGATGTAAATGTAAGGTAAATGTGAAGAAAGAAAAGTCGACGAAAAGATTACTTGCCGCGGGCACGGACCGAACCTGCGACCTTCGAATAACGCGTCCGATGCTCTACCAACTGAGCTACCGCGGCGGCCATCCCCCGTACACTTTATAGGGTATATACTAGTGATGCAGAACTATCGATGGTACTATCGATACTATCGATAGCTGAGTCACTATCGAACTATCGATGGTAAAAAATACTATCGATAGCGCTATCGATAGTAAAAGTTTCGATGGTACTATCGATAGTATAAAATCAACAGCACGAACTCATTGCAGAATAAACTTGGTTCCCCGCGCGCGTGGTGCAGAGGGGAGCCGGAGGAGCAGGCTGAAGTGCAAGTTGACAAAGCTGACATGCTTGTGTTCTTCACCTGAGTGCTTTGCTGACACAGTATCATTAAGTCAAACTATTCAGCTGTAGCGGGAAGAAAGGCGTTACTAGTAGTGGAACTGCGCGGCTTGAATTTTATATTGCATTTTATTATTTAAAAAAATATATCATGAACTAAGTTTGTTAATTGTAAGGTGTAACTGGTATCTTTTGGATGCGAAGTTATTGATGGACATATTCCGCCGTTTTCGCGGCGGAAATAACTTATTTATTGCGCCAAGAATTGCTCATAAATTAAGCGAAGCTGATAGTATGCTATTGCCAATATTTTGGCAATATTGCTGGCCCGCAACAGCATCATTATTCACACCCCTATCGATAGTATTGTCGCGTGGTTGTGACGGTGAAGAATGCTGGAACAAGACTGGGGAATCCGAGCTCTTTATTTGTATGATCTTGTGCCCAGAGAATCAAAACTCAAAATACAAGCGATACAGGCTGCGCACTGATAGCGGCGAGAACCGTCGTCGGCCGTCGAGCAATCGATCATCGGTGGAACGCATCGTCTTTTATACATCAGTCATCGAACCTTCCAGCGTTATCGCTGGTGGTCGTGAAATAAACTTGACTGTTCGCGTCCGGCGCGTAATCTTAACAGAATGATCTCAAACAATCGTGAAGCTTCTCGAACATTACGGCGCGGTCTGCGTCAAATGTTGCTAACAGTCTTTGTGGGTGAAACCCGAATACGTCAAAATATAGCAATGCACACGCGAGACAGTAACATACCGCTAGTAATATTAACCATGGTACTACCCATAGGCGTGCGCAGGGTGCCCCATCAGGGGGGACGAAGGTTCATCGCAGGGCCCCCCCCACCCTACTAAGTCGATGTATGGGGCAGATTTTGCACGTCCCCCCCTCTTAGGTGACTAGAAGGGTCAATGTACGAAGCAGATTTCGCGCCCCCCCTCTTAGGTTAATAAGGGGGGGGGGGCGACCGCTCCCCCTGCCCCCCTGTGCGCACGCCTATGGTACTACCGATTGCACTATCGATAGTTTGTCGATAGTGGTACTATCGATAGTGTGTCTACACTATTGATAGTTTCAAAAGAACTATCGATGTTATCGATAGTCAATTTACCGATAGTTCTGCATCACTAGTAGCCTATATACACGGAGGAAGGAAAGAACAGAGGAGGGGCCCTGACGTCACTCTCGGTGAAGCCGGAAGTCGGCCATATTGACCGGGTAGATCCTCCTCTCTTGTTTACATGCGAACAGCGCAGTGGAAGGCACGTCGTTCTCTCCAGCTCGAAAAGCACGTGGGCTGCATGGCGCGCGTGCCGTGGCGATCCGAAACCAAGTGAACGGAATTCAACACGCTGAGCCAACGCGATGCCGCTGGCGAAATCATTTCGTGCGTTGCAGTTGCGCACGAGCCTACAGCGTTGGTCGGCTCGTCTGTCTACCCTTGAATGCCCTTCTTCAGCGTCCGAGGTGAAAAAGCAAGGAGCACGCGCATCTGCTAGCAGAGGAGCGCGCGAGCATCTGTTGGTGGTTTAGGCAGCTTAGGCGGTTTAGGGGCCTGGCGTTTCTTGCGTCGACTGCGGCGACGGCTTCTGTAACTAACGAAACGACCGTAGTGAGTGCACGCAGTACGGAACGTTCGACTAGCCAAATCGTTCGGTTGGCAAACTGTGCTTCGGCTACGAGGGTACACGAGCATAACCAAGTAAACAAGCTTTCCATAACCGGACCTAGCCGAGCTGAGCCCCAGCCATTATATTAAAAGCTTTAGCTTTACGCTGCTGCCTTGTTTTCCTCTGTTCGGTCTATCAGCCACAATGCCAGCTTGACGCGGCGATAGCGTACGAATAAAATCCGCGCAGCCTCACGGCACTTAAGAATGCTCGGTGATGACCGACAGAGCTCGTACTTCACGTACGCACGTAAATTCCGGCATACAGACCCATGGCTAAACCAACGGAAGTTTACGAGCACAAACACGTATTTTCGTCGTGGCTTAGGAATCGCTTTAATTTACGCAACAAGGCGCCCACGCACCGGGGAAGTGTGGCGAGCAACAGCGCCGACAACGAGGTAAGCACAAGAGAACGCCGCGAACTAGATAATCTGACTACGGCGTGTGGTGGCAATGTATGTACGACATCTATTCACGCACTGTACAGAAAACACGATCGGCCGTGCGCCGCCTTCAATGGTTGCATTCCGTCTCTCAAGCGGCGCCCGGTCACCGTGATCGTGTTTCCACGCATGTAAAAGCTCATTGGCGTCAGCAATATGCGACCGGTGACAGCTTGTGCACGGTGCAGGCGGGCGAATGACACTCGAACGCGGTTGCTCTAATGCCGAGAGTACATACACTGATAGAAGCGAGCATCGCAAGCAAAACAAAAAAGGTGTTTTAATGCGCACAAGCAAGTCCTTATACGAACACGAATGTACATATGTGATGTCCTCATTTTGTCTTGCGGGGCACGAATGTTTCGTCCGCTATCACAAGCAGGAACACTGCACAACCGTCACTGACCTGCAAGGCGTTCGTCGTGGTTCCGTTCTATCAGAGGCTCCGTTCTGTCATGGTGCCTAATTCCGATTTCGCTAAGCGCTTCAAATACGTACTTCCGCTGCTTATCCGCTGCACGGTACGTGGATACGCGCTCGTTCCACGCACTGTTGAGGCCCCGTGGCTACCAACAGGTTTTGTAAACGTTGCTAGATACAATAACCACCGGTTGAACACTGCTTAGCGAACAACGCGGCACAAAAAATGAATATCCGCCACGGTTCGGTACGAGACCTACGGAAGCGCTCAAGCCGCGGCCGCTACGCCAGCTACACTGCACAACATGGTGCGCCACGTAACCATAGCAACGTCGTAATTGTGCCCTGTGGATATGGCTGCCATGACGTCATTTCCTCCACACTTTTCTGCCAGCGCGCCGGCTGGGCATGCCCTCTCCTCAGTTCTTTTCTTTCTCCGTGGGTATATATGTACATTTAAACGTGGGAGCGTCAGTCAGCGCCGCCAGTAGCCATGACGGCGAGTGTGGAACACTTTTTTTTTGCCTGTTGGCGTCACGTAGCACGTGAACTTATTACGAGCTGGCAGCTGACCAATAATTCCTCGCATACTACCTGAAAGCATCAAGTCTGTCAGAACGAGACCCTCGCTATGAATGAAGGAACGAAGTGTTAATTTTAAGGGCTCGTTTTTCTATGTCATACACAATATTAATGAGCACTAACAGACAATAATGCCAGGGAACGTACATGGGCTGTTATTAGTAGTAAATGTAAGGTAAATGTGATAAAAGAAAAGTGGACGAAAAGACAACTTGCCGCGGGCAGGGACCGAACCCGCGACCTTCGAGTCCGATGAACTACCAACTGAGCTACCGCGGCGGCCATCCCCCTATAAAGTGGACGGGGGCCGAGGTCGAGGAGGCCGAGGTCCGCTTGAACCGAGCAGGGCGTTGGTTCGGGCTGGTTGGCATTCCACGCTATGCTCGGTTACAACTGGGGCCCCGCAGCTTGTTTTTCTTGACATTCGGAGGGAGTTTTTCGGAGTTTATTTTCTTGGTGCAAACTCGACGTTTATCGGAGTTTACTTTTCGTAAATCCCCTATTCTCCGAAATTCGGAGTTAAATTATGAATTATTTGCAATACTCCAATATTTTAGATGAAATGATATCTGAACACGAGAACATCAGAGGACAAGAAGCGTATTTTATTTGTCTGGAAAGTTTGAACGCACAAACACATTTACATACAAGCACAGATACTTGAATACAAAACAAATACATTTGTGCCTATTACAGCATTAAAGCTTCTTGTAACCTTAAAGTTTGTTAAATCATACTTTACGAGGTCCGCATACTCGATGTCGTCTGGCGTGCCGCCAGGGGACCGTATATCAAGATATCGTGTTGCGCTCCCGGGGGCCCTACATACGTTAACGTCTCTCGCTCTGTTCGCGACAAGGAGGTTACTTGGTTCGCGACAAAGCCCTTTGTTAGATGTGCGATGGTCTACGAGATAATGTTCACGTGAGGTAAAGTTCAAACCGGCCGATGTATCAATGATGACCGCTTAGAACATGCCCTTTCGATAAAGAACGGAATCGGGTCGTATTGGCCGTTGAAATCAGACGTTATCGGATAAATCCCAATTGTGAAAAAGTTTACCGGCGGTTGTTTATCGAATTTTTTCGGATTTATCCGAAAACACGGAGCCCTAGTTACGACTTCGGATATAAATGGCAGCTGCGCCCACAGAAGCACGACGCCCGTGCCTTCAAACTGTGAGACAGTCGCACTAGCTGGTTTCCGCTCGAACCATAAATACTGTTTGTCAGCTATTGTTAGCAGTACGCGTATTGCTAACTAAAGGTTCGTCGTTACTGGCACAAATCTTTTTAATGGCAAAGGAGCGACGTCATGATCCCGAAAAACGTCTTCCAGGATGTTCACGTTTCTGCTCTGAAACCAGCAACACAAACGTGGTTCTATATCATAACTAGGCAGAGCTGTACGGGATAGTCCTGCAAATTTCACGGTACGTGTGCGGTAGGAAATTTGTCCCTGATACTTCGTTCTTTAGGGACGGCTCACTGCTCTCCCGTATAGAGTACACATGGTAATCTGCCCAAAAGTGAAATTAGAAGCATTGACACATTTGTCGTTTACGTATCCGAATATTTCTGAAATACATTGGAGAAACAAAGGCGAGAATTTCACTGTATATAGATGCTGGAATACAGATACCAATACACTTCGTTTCGGGGATGCTCATGCTCCTCGAATAGTTTAATAAGTGCGTCGTAATATTGTGAATAACGTTGCACCGCATTGAAACTTGCAAGACAAGAATATCGCTGGAATCACAAACGAACATTTTTAAGAAAAGGTATATTAAAAAAAGGTACAAGAAAATGTATAATTTACGCTGAAGATCTTTTTTGCTGAGGCGGTTAATTGCACTAAAGCAACAGCTGCATGTCGAATAGGCTGTCTTCAAGGCAGCGTCGGTTCTGTATGAACACAAGACTCGCGAAATGGCTGGCCGACCGAAAACATTTAGAGCTGCTGCACCGGCATTCAAAGGCAGCGACTATCGTCGGCAGTGGCCGACAGTAGTGCCTCCGTGATCCGAAGGTGAACGGCGTCGGGCGCTGCATGCCGAAACACTGCTTCGCATCGCCCCATGGTCCCCTTTAGCGGGAGATGGTGTGATTTTTTTTTACGCCTCTGAATCTTCCTTTACGTGAGATGTCGTTCCCTCGCGCACTCGAACATTGTGTTTAGATCAATCCATTGAAAATTGTTCGCACTCAACATACACTTACCTTTCAAGTTCCACTAAAAGGTATGGGCACTTCGCGCTTGCAAGTTTCCGAAATACTAGAGATGCCGTACCATGCATCTCGTTGCTTCAAAACCAGCCTCGATCGTTTTATGTACTACGATGCCAGTAACTGGGCGGCCTTTTTGTTCCGTACGCTGTCCTTTTGCGCGCTCAGCAGTTTTCACAAATTTCAAGGAAAGTAGGCAATGCAGTATAATAAACGCAAGTATACTGTATCGACGTACCTGATCGGGCAGACAGAATACGCGTACTCTTATCGCAAGTCTAGGTGATTTGGGAGCGTACGTATGTTGACATTTGGCACAATGTGCTCATATGCACGAGTGATTCTGAGGTAGCCAGCGTATGTGCTCGAATACACTAAACGAAGCTGATTCTGCAAAATATTACTGCGTGTTTTAAAGCATAACCGTACATCTATACTCGAATGCTGCGCTTGAGACCCACCGCTCACCGTTTCCCCGTGTTTGCCCATTTCCACTTCTCGCTTCTTTCTTCAAAATGCGTAAAATCACCTATCCATTCGCAAAATATTCCAAGAACAAAATCACTGGACAACCGGTAACAAACGCGCCGAAGAAGTGCGCGTTTCATCCCCGATTACACTGAACAGCAGGCACCTTGAAGCAGCGAAGAGATAGGCCTCGAACCAGAAGTACCGTAGCAAACCACGCGCCGTTCAGCTATCCACCTATTGCACTCAAGCAACAGCTGCTTGTCGAATAGGCTGTCTTCAAGACAGCATCGGTTCTGTCTGAACACAAGACTCGGGAGCTCGCGGAATGACTGGCCGACCGAAACAAATTAAAGCTGCTACACCGGCATTCAAACGCAGCGCCTTTCGTCGGCAGTGGCCGACAGTAGTGCCTCCGTGGTCCTAAGGTGAACAGCGTCGGGCGCTTTACCACATGGGTCAATCTGTGCGTTTTGCAAACTCTTCACAGCCCTCCCTGTATCGCCGACCGGTGGTGTGCCTTGGCGTGGCTTAGCACGAAAAAGTATTCCTTTCCCCTGAGAAACATGTCACCTCATTGACTTTAAAGAAAGTAACGAGATACACGTGTCCTGCACAGTATCGCGATATAATCGATACATCATAAAAAGTATTTCACTACTGAGAAAAAAATCCATTTTTCAACTGTATCTCGATATAGAAATACATATACTCAAAAGTACCTCTGTGATACCATCGCGATACTCTTGCGTCGCAGTACTGCCCAGCCCGTGTCTGTGCGGGAAATTCAGCTGTACTAAACACTCTACAAGTACTTGACGTCATGGAAATTAGTAAGCGCTATTGGATGGAGCACTTAGGCAAATTCTGTGTGGGAGGGACGGTGATAGCTGTGGGAGGAGCTGAATTTTTTTTCTTAGGTTATAACCCAGTATACGTAATCATTTTAGCGAAGAAATGGCAACAAGGACAGAGATACTGTCCAATATTAAGACAGAGATACTGTCTTAATCAAATACCTGCGAGTGCCTTTCGTGCATGAACTAAACATAAGCTGAAGCAACTTCTCCGTCGCCTTAATCTTTAACTCCTACGCGGTATCTGTTCTTTTCTTCCAATAAATACCCTCGCGGATTTGGTACCTTGAGGTAACCATATCATTTCAAGCTATGTACAAATGTTGATATACTAAAAAAAATGTTTTTTACTACAAGTTATAATGATACTAAATGCGTTTATCATGTTTTTTTCCTTTTCCTTTTCTGGCTTTTCTCGCTATGTATTACCTCACCGAAGAAGTGGTGGTACTCTAGTATTGTGTGGTTGTTATGTCGCTCTTGCATATATTGCCACACGTGTTATTTTGATGTATTCAGGCTTCACCCGCAAAGACTGTTTGCAACGCTCCGCTCAGACCGTGCCGCGATGTTGCAGAAGCATCACGAATGTTTTAGCTAATTCCATTAAGATTGCGCGCAGAACGCGAATGGTCTAGTTTCTTCGAGAGATTACGCTGCCACCAGCGATAGCGCTCGAATGTTCGATAGCATCGTTGGCGTTACCCCAACGTCTTCCGCTACCGCTCTTTCTTCCCATATTGCTATCCGAATGACAGCGGTGTTTGTTCTTGCTTTATGGAGCCCGAGGTCCGCTTCAACCGAGCAGGGCGTTCGGTCGGGCCAGTTGGTAGTACATAATATGCTCGGTTACAACTAGGGCCCCGCAGTTTGTTTTTCTTAACATTCGGGCGGTGTCTTCCGGTGTTTATTTCCTTGGGGCAAACTCGGCGTTTATCAGAGTTTATTTTTCGTAAATCCCCCATTCTCCGAAATTCGGAGTTTAAATATGAATTATTCACAGTACTCCATTATTTTAGATGAAATGATATCTGAACACGAGACCATCAAACACAAGAAGCGTATTTTATTTGTGTGGAAAGTTTGAACGCACAAACACATTTAGATACAAGCACAAATACTTGAATACAAAACAAATACATTTGTGCCTATTACAAACTTATAGCTTCTTGTAACCTTAGTTTGTTAAATCATACTTTACGAGATCCGCATCTCGATGTCGTCTGCCGTGCCACCAGGGGACCGTATATCAAGATATTGTGTCGCACCCCGGGGGCTCTACATACGTTAACGTCTCTCGCTCCGTGCGCGACAAGCCCTTTGCTAAATGAGCGATGACTGCGGTCTACGAGATAATGTTTACGTGAGGTAAAGTTCAAACCGGCCGATGTATCAATGACCACTTAGAACATGCCCTTTCGATAGAGAACGGATTGGCCGTTGAAATCGTACTTTATCGCATACATCCGAATTGTGAAAAATTTTACCGGCGGGTGTTTATCGATTTCATCGGATTTATCCGGAAACACGGAGCCCTAGTTACAACCTAACACAAAAATGGCAGCTGCGGCCACAGAACCACGGCGCGCTTGCCCATCACCCGTGGAAGACAGTCGCGCTAGCTGGTTTCTGCCCGAACCATAAATACTGTTTGTCACCTAATGTAAGCAGTACGCATATTAGTAATTAAAGGTTCGTCGTTACTAGCACAAATACTTTGTCCGGCAGAGCAGCGATGTCACAATCGCGAAAAACGTTTTCCACGATGCTCAAGTTTCTGGTCTAAAACCAGCGACACAAACGTGGGTCTGTAACAATTAGAAAGAGCTATGCGGAAGGTGCTGCGTAGTAATAGAGAAGTGCATATGCAGTGAGGAGTAGATGCTGATACTTCTATCTCATTTGGGACGGCTCAAGCCTCTCCCGTAGTAGAGTACAAATGGTACTCTGCCCTAAACAAAAATTTAGATGCAGCAATACGTTCGTTTAGGATTCGAGCGATATTCAATCATAACTTGCAAGTTTGAATGCAGTGTAACATTATTCGCAATATAACGATGCACTTATTAATCTCTTTCAGGGGCAATGAGCATTCCCGAAACAAAGTATATCGGTGTCTGTATTCCTGCATCTATATACAGAGATACTTTTGGGGGCGAAGCTCCTTAAAGTGGCACCCGTTCGTCCCTCGTAGTGCGTAACCAGTCGTAACGCTAGTACCAGATCTTGAGCTCCAAGGTGGTGCCGGTGGGAGATTTCTCCTGTGCGTTGTTGAACAATAAAAAATTCGCAGCGTGCGCGTTAACTAAAAGCCGAATTCTTCTGTCTCTCATTCCCCATTAGCAGCCATTGGCATGTTCCAGTAGGAAACGTTAGTAGAAGTAGAAGCGTAAGTGTTAGCTAAAAGCCGACTTCTTCTGTCTCTCATTCCCATTAGCAGCCATTGTTTACCTCCAAGGTAGTACCTGGTGAGATTTCTCCTGTGCGTAATTAAACAATAAAAATTTTGTTCAAAACGCCGTTGATTGATGAAATAAACCAACGAAAGACGCCAGATGTTTTCTAAAAGCAAAACGAAAAGACGCCAGATGTTTCTAAAGCAAAACGAAAAGACGCCAGATGTTTTCTAAAGCAATGGTTTTCTAAACAATGAAAATTCACAGCGTACATGTAAAATTAAAGTGAACTGCAAGTCGTCATAACTCTCATCGAACCTTTAGTATAAACGCGCCCAATCTCATGTCGGTGATGATGTACTGGGCAGAATTCACGGAAGATTCACGGTTTACCGATGAACCTCCGCAGCTTCGCCCACTCATCATCATTCACTCCGTGGATATGCTGTGATTCTTTTTTCGCCTTTTTCTCACAAATGTACCTCCGAAATATTCCGTTTCGTCAACGACAAATGTATCGTGCATCGTAATATTGTGAATAATGCTGCACCGCATTGAAATCTGCAAGTCAAGAATATCGCTCGAATCACAAACGAACATTAGTCCAGAAAAGGTATATTAAAAAAAGGTACAAGAAAAGGTACAATTTACGCTCAAGATCTTTTTTGCTGAGGCGGTTAATTGCACTAAAGCAACAGCTGCATGTCGAATAGGCTGTCTTCAAGGCAGCGTCGGTTCTGTCTGAACACAAGACTCGCGAAATGGCTGGCCGACCGAAAAAATTTAGAGCTGCTGCACCGGCATTCAAAGGCAGCGACTATCGTCGGCAGTGGCCGACAGTAGTGCCTCCGTGATCCGAAGGTGAACGGCGTCGGGCGCTTTACTACATGGGTCAATCTGTGCGTATTGGAAACTCTTCACAGTGACTCAGTGATAGTGACTCAGCTATCGATAGTATCGATAGTACGATTGATAGTTCTGCATCACTACAGCACTGTCGTTGCACCCAGCGCTGTCGGCCATCTCGATCTGAAATTAGTAGGCGTTGGTGAATGCTACACCCAGACGCAGGAGGCACAACACCGTATATTCCTCCCAGGAAAGGCCAGGTAGCAGCCGCGGTCGTAGAGGTGGGTTTGGAGAATACGACTGATGGTATGTTTGCTATTTCTGTAGTGTCATGCTGTGGTCCAGCTTACGTGTTGAGCCGCGTCGATATAAACAAGGTTTGTTTCTGGGTGCGCTTTTCTAGAAGTTTCATCGGCGAGGTCGTTGCCCATAGTAGAATGCGTGATATACTATATCATTCAACTTTTGGCCGAAACAAATGAATACTATGTGTGTACTCCCATTGGCCTGCGCGGCCTGAAGTGACAGCTGTGCACAGATCTCCCATGATAGAATGTTTAGTACTTGAATCGTTCTGTTTTTTATGAAAAAAATATAGATGACATCTTAGCAGAGTAGATATGTTCCCTCTTACTCATTCACATTTTGTTCTAAACACACAAATCTCCCTGACTCGGGGCCATTTCGTGATTAGGGCAGCTAGATGAAGCTCTCACACAGTAGAACACAGAGTATTGCAAGTTGTTCCCTGCTTGTCCTAAACGTTTGAGTTACTGTAAGCTCCACAAAGTGAGCCTACTGCAACAAAAGTGTCCCTCAAACAGCTTAAGTGACAACTCAAGTATCCCTCAAAGGGAGGCTACAGAAACTCAAAAGAAGCCTGTAGGCTCTCAAAAGGGAGCTTACAGTAACTTAACTACTAAACACAACACACTAGCAGCGCGGCGCCTTGAGGCCTGCTGCTTTCATCTCACTGGTTGGCTCTGACCAGGCAGAGTGAGCAGTGTGCGTTGAAAGAAAACTATCGTGGACCAAGCACTCTATGCCAGTACGCTAATACCCCACAAGTCAACCGATCAGAATGGCTTCCAGGAAAGCTCGTTTGCCCAGGCTGAGGCTCCCAGTGTACTTACTTCATGAAAGCGTTACACTTACAGTTATTATTCTGATGATTATGACGCAGAACAATGTCACACAAAACGACAGATGTCACAGTCACTTTATACACATCTAGGGACACCACAGAAAAAATAAAAAAATAAATGAGGATCCCTTCCCCTATCGGGCAAATTGACGTAGTGAATTACTTAAGCAAGTAATTTCACGGAAACTGCACTTACGTTCCCAATTACCTTTGACTAAAATATGGGATGTCCACTTACCTTATGGCATATAAAATTTACCATAAAATAAAGAAATAAACAAAGATAGGTAAATCTGATAACCAAACTTCGAGTATGGGAACGAGTCTGCTGCGTGCATGCGAAGCAACAGTCTCCGTGATTTCAGTGTAAATGCGCTACAGTGTAAACAATAATAAATCTTCGGTATTTACGTCCCAAAACCACGATATGATTATAAGAGAGGCCGTAGTAGAGGGCTGCGGAAATTTCGACCACCTGGCGTTCTTTAACGTGCACCTAAATGTAAGTACACGGGCCTCTTACATTTTGCGAACATTGAAATGCGGCTGCAATGGCTGGTATTCCATCCCGTGACCTTCGGGTCAGCAGTCAAGCACTGTAACCACTAGACCACGGCGGCGGGTCGCTGTAAATAAATGATACATGACATCAGTTATGAATGACGAAGTTTTGTTCAAGCAGTTTTCAAAGTAATTTCATTAATTATCAAAAGTAAGCGGGATGTGATGTCATTACTTTCGGCCAGCTGCAATTTGTATTGTAATTTAACTACATTTTAAAAAATTCGAAAAATGTAATTAGTAATGTAACCTAATTGCTTTATAGGACTGATTTCGCCCCTAGAACCGTTTATGGCGAACAATCTTTGTCCTACAAGCCACCTTCCCAGCTAGACTTATTAAACCATGAAGATCTTGATCCTTGATGTAATCGAAATTTACTCATTAAACGGTTCGCCCAGCTAATTTACATTCAGGGATAGTACATCCCTCGGAATTTTTGTCCCTCTCAATGCCGATTGCTACTTTTCATGCCCATGCCATTTCATGACTACGCACATGGGTTATTCTCTATAGTTTAGCGCTTTGCTACATGATTTCTGTGTTACTAGGTGCCATGTAATACTTGTTCGATTTATTTGTACTCTTCATGCACGACTGCCCGTCAACTTGCTGCTTTGCCAATGTGTAACGGCGTCGGGACCTCGTCAAGCTGCTCGATCTTTTAGTTCCGTACTCTACCTATATCCAAAGGAAATAAATGAACTAGAGTAGTGTAGTGCATATGTGACCCCATGTAACGTGGCGTGTATGTCCGTGGGTGCTACCGGTACGCCGTGATCGCCGTCCATTACGACGTACCGCGCTATCGCTTCCGGTGGATTACGCCAGACTTTGCGTTCACTAATGGACAAACCTCACGCCTGGAAGCGCCTCGTGCCGAAGCGAACAGGCCTCTGTTCAGCTTGGGGCTGGTCCCCGCCACACCGGAAGTGACGCGCTATTCAGGCACGAAGAAAAGGTAGGAAAGTTGATATTACCGCAACGTCTTCCGCTACTGCTCTTTCTTCCCATATCGCTATCCGAATGACAACGGTCTTTGTTCTTTCTTTATGGAGGCCGAGGTCCGCTTGAACCGAGCAGGGCGTTGGTTCGGGCTAGTTGGTATTCCATACTATGCTCGGTTACAACTAGGGCCCCGCAGTTTGTTTTTCTTGATATTCGGAAAGTGTTTTGCGGAGTTTATTTTCTCGGCGCAAACTCGGCGTTTATCGGAGTTTATTTTTCGTTAATCCCCGATCCACCTATATTCGAAGTTTAATTAGGAATTATTCGAAATACTACAATATTTAAGATAAAATGATATCTGAACACGGAAACATCAGAACAGAAGAAGCGAATTTTATTTGTCTGGAAGGTTTGAACGCACAAACACATTTACATACAAGCATAAATACTTGAATACAAAACAAATACATTTGTGCATATTACAACCTTAAAGCATCTTGTAACCTTAAAGTTTGTTAAAGCATAGTTTACGAGGTCCGTATACTAGATGTCGTCTGGCGTGCCGCCAGGGGACCGCACATCAAGATATCGTGTTGCGTTCTCTTGGGCTTTACATACATTAACGTCTCTCGCTCCGTGCGCGACAAGCCCTTTGTTAAATGTGCGATGACTGCGGTCTACGAGATAATGTTTACGTGAGGTAAAGTTCAAACCGGCCGATGTATCAATGAGCGCTTAGAACATGCCCTTTCGATAAAGAACGGAACAGGCTCATATTGGCCGTTGAGATCGGAGTTTATCGGATAAATCCGAATTGTGAAAAGTTTTACCGACGGGTGTTTATCGAATTTTTTTTTCGGGTTTATCCGAGAACATGGAGCACTAGTTACAACCTAAAACAGAAATGGCAGCTGCGGCCAAAGAACCACGGCGCGCCTGCGCTCCACTTGTGAAAGACAGTCGAGCTAGCTGGTTTCCACTCGAAGCATTACTACTGTTTGTCAGCTAATGTAAGTAGCACGCTTGTTTGTAATTAAAGGTTCGTCGTTACTGGCACAAATATTTTGTTTGGCAGAGCAGTGGTGTCATAATCGCGAAAAACGTTTGCTAGGACGTTCAAGTTTCTGGTCTAAAACCAGCGATACAAACGTGGATCTGTATCATAATTAGGCAGAGCTATTCGGAATGGCGCCAACGGTCGGAAACACTGCCGCTCAAGCGTCCCAAAGAATTACGTCATCGTTACGTCATCACCACCATCTTGAATCTGAGCCTAACTGAGCTTCCAACCAGAAGTGCGATAACTGAAGGCGAAATTGGCGCTCGAGTCGATGGCGAGTCAAAATGAAAGCAGCCAATGGCAGCCCGCCGCCGTGCCGGCAAAGCCGTGCGCCCCGCGCCGGCCGCCGACACCGCGCACGCGCGCAGCAACGCTAGTTTTGAATTTCTCGAAAGTTCCGTTGTAGCATGAAGCGAGCGTTGAGCGCGGGCACCAGGCTGTCCGTGCAGGCAGGCTATGCTTGGGGGACACCTGCAAGTCTCTCGTTGAGGTTGGCGGATCACTGTTCGCTTTTGAGACTTATTGGAGCGGTCGTTATGGTCAGCCGTGCTCCGCCGCCGCCACATCGGAGCCTGTCGTAGTCGCCGGCCTTGATGTGAAGTTTCGTGATGTTCCGTTACATGAAGCGACCGTTGGCCGGCGTGTGCAGTTTTTGCGGTGTTTCCGTGGATTGCTCTCTTGCCGCCGTGATGGTTAACGGCACACGCCATTCGTACATCATGCAGCGGTGCACGGATACTTCAAGACCGAGTTCCGCAAGATTCTTCCCTGATCGAAAAAACTATAGGTGAGTATGCGGTTTGCGTTCGCAGCCACACATATATAGCTTCATTGCAGTTGGACAACAGTTCTTTTTAAACGTGACTGAATCGTGAAGAGCACGATTTTGCATCGTTGTACCAAGAAGTAACGAAAATAAAGCACTTTAGACTCATAGTTTAACTTCTGCGTCTCTGACATGACTGCTTCCTTGGAAGTGCTTTTTGCATTTTTTTTGGCCTGTTTATCACTCGCCTTCGTTTAAATACGCGTTTCTGAGTCTGTGTACCTCAGCTTGCACTATACCGAGACGACGAAACTACGTTTGCGTGATGTGACTGCGTAATTTTTGTCGTTTGAATTCGGTTTGCAACTGCTTTTCTGCAGGACGTAAACGTTTTCTGAATTATGGAGAAGGCCACAAGTGACGCGTTTGCCCAAGGAAGGGTTAATAACTATAGAATCTGCTCTCTGCGAAGTCTCGATCCGCAACCTCAAGTGCACCAGCTTTCTACTCTGCCCCCAGTGCTTTCTTTCGGTGCGTGAATGTTATGTTCATTATATGTACTTACAGCTGAAAAAGTACTCTTTGTGTTTATGTATTACCTCTGTAATTACCTATAGAAAAACCGTTCGAAGAACCTTCATGTGTAGACATGAGTTGTTTTTTTCTGGTGAGCCTTGAGTACTGCAAAAGTGTCCAATATGCAGAATTTTATTGTTTGCGTTTATCTCAATGAAGTGCTCAGTGTACAGGGCATGACATTCTCACTTCAGTGACGTTATCTTACAGCTATGCATTGTATTCGCGGTGAAAGAAAAGCTGTGTAGTAGACTTATTCCACCTGGCCATTGGGTAATACGCGTTTCTTCGAATGTTATATGTGCTGCTGCATAAACGGACCATCGCCTTCATGCCGTTGCCGCCATCTAACTGTCAAGTAGTGGTCAAGTGCCAAATAATGTGTATTTCCCTTTTTAGTGCGATGTACTGCTTACATATATCTAGTTGTTTTGTGTTTCGTATTAGTACAGTGGTTAATAAGTAGTTCATTGCAATATTATTCCATATTTAGGTATTTTGCGCATCTTTATTGTTTTTGCCATGCACTTACATTTCGCCTACATTTCTTTAAATTTCATGACTCTGTCACATCAGCAGCTCTTGTGCACTTTGGTCAGTATTGTACTAAACACATCGTGTTACTTATATGTGTATACGTTAAAGGGCCTGCATTTTCAGTGTGTTCGATTTTTAATTTCCAATTTCTGAACTTTACAATGAACTTTTGTGCTGTTTAATCATGGACACACTGTGCATTCTTTAATTCTCTTCTTCTCCGGAACTTGTATCGTGCCCCATTATGTGCAAATCTTGAGTTTTGGAAACGGAGCAATAAAACGAAGTCACAGATATGTTGTGGGTGGAAGTCATCCCTTATGCTCTGGATCATGCAGGCTGCGTGCATTCAAACGCACTGCGCACCACGAGCGGACAGAAAAACATAAATGCGCGACCAAGCACAGCACGCGCGCACGCGAAAAACAAAAAAAAAAACGCGCCACGCACACGAAAAAAAAAAAAGAAAACGGCGCGCGGCATGAAAGAAGAAAAGGGAGCCGTCAAGAAAGAAGGCAAAAAAAAACGGCACCCGACATGGGAGAGGAGAAAAAGCAAGCGCGCCCGAAAAAAAAAAAAAAGAAAACGCCGCGAGGAGTGCGAGGGAGGAAGAGGGGGAAGGGGGGGGGGGGAGAAGAAGCGAGCGGCTGTTGTTACTGTTGCCCCGACGACGTAAAAACGCAATCGTTACGTAACCGCTGCGTCATCGCCGCCATTACAGCGCTTCCACTCGCCAGGGCCGTAACTCAACGGCTTTCTTGGCGCTCTCGGCGCAAGCGTCGCAGAACGTTTGAATTACGCGTCCCTATGGGAGGTATACGAAGAGACCTACCAGTGATGGCGCTGCGAAGTAATATCACAATACGTATGCGGGAAGAGTTTTACTGCTGACACATCGTTCTCATTTGGGACGGCTCACTGCTCTCCCGTAGTAGAGTGCAAATGCTACTCGGTCTTTAACCAAAAAGAGGGAAATACAGACGCAGCGGTGCATTTGTCGCTGACGTAACGGAATATTTCGGAGATACATGTGTGAAAAAAAGGCGAAAAGGTGTCTCTGTATATAGATGCAGGAATACAGATACCGATGTACGTCGTCTCGGGGATGCTCATGCTCCTGAAAGAGATTAATGAGTGCATCGTAATATTTTGAATAATGTTGCACCGCATTGAAACTTGCAAGTCAAGAATATCGCTCGAATCACAAACGAACATTAATTAAGAAAAGGTATATTAAGGAAAGGTATAAGAAAAGGTATATTTTACGCACAAGATCTTTTTTGCTGAGGCGTTTGTTGCGTTAATTGCAGTCAAGCAACAGCTGCTTGTCGAATAGGATCTCTTCAAGGCAGCGTCGCCGGTTCTGTTTGAACACAAGAATCGCGAACTCGCGAAATGGCTGGCCGACCGAAACAAATTAGAGCTGCTGCACCGGCATTCAAAGGCAAGCGACTTTCGTCAGCAGTGGCCGACATTAGTGCCTCCGTGATACTAAGGTGAACGGCGTTGGGCGCTTTACCACATGGGTCCATCTGTGCACATTGGAAACTCTTCACAGCCCTCCCTGTATCGCTGACCGGCTGTGTGCCTTGGCGTGGCTTAGCACGAAAAAGTATTTCTTTCCCCTTAGAAACACGTCACCTCATTGACTTTAAAGAAAGTAACGAGGTACCCGTGTCCTGAACAGTATTGCGATATAATCGATACATCATAAAAATTATTTCCCTACTGAGATAAAAATCCATTTTTCAACTGTATCTCGATACAGAAATACAGATACTCAAAAGTATCTCTGAGATACTATCGCGATACTCTTGTGTCGCAAATACTACCCAGCCCTTGTCTGTATGGGAAAGTCACCTATATGAAACACTCGAGAGGTACTTGACGTCATGAAAATTAGTAAGCGCTATTGGATGGAGAACTTATGCAAATTCTGTGTGGGAGGGATGCTGATGGCTGTGGGAGCAGCTGAAATTTTTTTTAGGTTGTAACCTAGTATACGGCATTTTTTTAGCGAAGAAATGGCAACGAAGATAGAGATACTGCCCAATCTTAAGACAGAGATACTGTCTTTATCAACTACCTGCGAGTGCCTTTAGTGCATGAACTAAATATGAGCTGAAGCAACTTCTCCGTCGCATTAATCTTTAACTCCTACGCTATATCTGTTCTGTTTTTCCAATAAATGCCTTCGCGGATTTGGCACCTTGAGGTAACCATACCGTTTTAAGCTATGCACAAATGTTGATATACTAAAATTTTTTTTACTACAAGTTACAATGATACTGAACGTGTTTGTCATGCATCCTTCCTTTACTTTTTCTGGGCTTTTCTCACTTTCTATTGCCTCACCGAAAGAGCGATGGTACTCTAGTATTGTGCGGTTGTTCTGTCGCTCTTGCGTGTATGAACGCAGACCTCATTAGGGCTGGGTGACGTCAATTGTATTAGTTTCAACATATTTCTTCCCACATTGCTGTACGCAAACGTTTATATTTTACATGTTCATTCTAACAAAAAAGAAGTCTTCCTGCATTTTTTGTGGTGTCAGATACAACAATTCCTGTGTCTGCTGGCTGTCGGCTCTGCCCTTCAAGCCAATGCGGCTTTGGCAGGCCAATATTGTGTTGATGCTCTTGCAAGGTGTTAATAAATAATTTATTATTATTGTTAATATTATTATTATTATTATTATTATTATTATTATTATTATTATTATTATTATTATTATTATTACACAGAACATGCAGAAGCGCTAACTTCCAACTAACGTTTGATGCCGGATGCTTCCAATACATACAGTAAAAAAGAAAAGAAGGAACGGTACAACCAACAACAGCATAATGCCTTGGGAGGTGAGTTGGAAACGGGAGAAGAAAGGTGGTTTCTAGCTTTCTTTGCAGAACCCACGTGCTTCCGCTCTTTCCTCGATATTTGTCACGCCCACAGTTCGTGACGGCCGCACGTGACTCCTGAATGGACTGAAGGGAGTGTCCGGCACGGCGGAACCATACGGTCGCCACCGGAACCGGAAGCTCCGGGGAAGGCCGGAAGTTTCACAAGGAAAGGCGTGCCGGATGTAGTTCGCCGCGGGGGACCGGCTTTAGGCGCGTGCGTTATTTTCTTACGAACGTCTCAGTGTTCGCGTGCGGACACGGCGAGATCGGCCCGTGGCCGTAGCGAAGCCAATTTACTTCGGTCTCCTCCGAATATCCTTTGCGATCTCGCGGAAAATGTGCGAAAGAAGGAACGAAGTCGTGTGCTTCACGATGCTTCCACGAAGTATCAACTGTTCCCTCGTCGTATACACTCTAAAAACTGGTAAGCACGAAACAAACAAACTACCTACCTTGTGTTTGGTTGTCGCATGTACGGAGACACTCAAACCGGCGTTTCTAAACAAGAAAATGAAGATAGATAACTGACGTGATCACTGACAACATGAAAGAAAAAGATCGCACTTCGCAATCTGAGGTGCGCGAACAGGTCATTGGTGCGAACCTCGCTCCAGCATCTTTTTTTTTTTTGGTCGTAGTACTCATTATTACGTCATCATTACGATCTACGCATGAATAAATTGTCAAAAGCAATTTTAAGGCTCAATTTTGGCCTGAGTTATGCTTTTTTTTTTCTTGAGGTGTACTGCTACTCCTTCCGGAGGGGTTCAGCTACTCTGCTTCGGCAAGAGTTATGTTACTCTGTTGAGGTGGAGTACTATAACCCTTTCTGGGGGCATTACTATACTCTGCCTCAAGAAGAGGTGATTTACTCTGGAAAAGTTAGTTAAATATGGGACAAGAATATACTCCCCCAAAGAGAGTTCCCTGCACTCTCTTAGTTTTTAGAGTCTACCTCGACTGCTGACCCGCAGGACGCGGGATGGAATCCCGGCCGCGGCAGCCGCATTGTCGATTGAGGCGAAGATGCTAGAGGCCCGTGTACTTAGATTTAGGTGCACGTTAAAGGAGCACTGACACAAAAATTTTGCATCTTGTTTTTTTCGGTTGCAATAGGTAGCTAACGACCCACTTATCGCGGCTGGAAAGCTCATTTGCTCGAGCGCGCGAAAGGTTAATTACTTGGAGACGGTTTCACAGCGCTCAGGCGCTGAGTGGTTTTTGAAGATGAATACCAACCAACTTGCCCAAATCTCTCTTCTCCTAAAGTACAAGGGTTGTTCAAATGAAAAGGTACGAAACGACACTGTGGGTATAAATGAAGAATTTATTCAAAGTATACACTATGTGCCTGATCACAACGATTCCATTGATGAACGCGAACCGAAGGATTCCTTGTTCCCAAAATTCCTGTGGCCGTGAAGAGACCCAGTTCATCACAGCGTGCTTGCGTTCGTCGTCCTTGTTGAGGCGCTTCCGTTTCAGGTGCTCTTTCAGGGGACCGAACACATGGAAATCCCAGGCGATGAATGGTGGCCGGTTTAACAACTTCCGCTGTCAGAAATCGTTCAACGGCCCGGTACTCCTCCATCGTCGAATTTTGTAATGTGAACGCCATCCTGTCCTCACACGCACTGCCGCGTCAATTGGACGGCGCTCTCTATAAGAGCCTCTGCTCTCTACTGCGCATGCTTCGATCCACAATACAGACTTCAATCGCATGCCCTAGATGTCTCGCTACATTCTCCCACAGCGGCACAGGCATCTATGTGAGCGGTCATGTTGTTACGACGTTTCGTATCTTTTCATTTGAACACCCCTTGTACGATGGCCTGCTGAAGGAGGGGCATCAGCTTCGCTGTTTCGACAGCGTTCGCGAAGTGGAGCTGACTGGATTTCTTTAAACAGCGAAGCAGTTCTAGCTCGGCGTAAAATGTGTGGTCGGGTCCGAAAACTATCATGAACGGGTATGTGCCACAGCTAATCCCACTACTCACCGCTACGGCGTGGCCTGTAATAACCCTGAGAACGAATACAGAGAGAGAGAGAAAGAAAGAAAGAAACAGAGAGAAAAACAAACAGAGAGATGGAAAAAATGATATAAAGGAAGAGAAAGAGAAAAATTCTTGCCGAAAAAACATTCGCGAGGCGGTATTCGAACCCTCGTACCCTCAATCCGAAGCCGAGTGTCCTAACCACTTGGCTACCCAGGCACGCTAGCAGAGCATAGCATAGCCTTGTATAGTGTAGTACAGCAAGGCTGTGGGAAAGGGAAGTGAGAGTGAGGAGGAGAGGAGGGAGCAAAGCGCAGCACGGAAATAATGAGAAGAGAGAAAAAGAGAAAAAGAAATGCAGAAAGAAAAAGAGAGACACAGAGAACATCAACGAAAGAGAGAGAAAGAAGTAGAGAAAGAAAAAAAAGAAAGAAAAAAAGAAAGAAAGAAGCAAGCATCGCGTGTTCTAGCGACCAGATACCGCACCACCTGTCCAAGCCGCGCATGCGCAGTATCTAAGCCACGCCCACCAACGGAGACGTCGCGCGGGACCTCCGCTCTATAGTGGCTGTCTGCGTACTCCCAAAAATGAAGCCGCGCATCTTGCAGCTAGACGTGTCGGTCGACAGGGAGTGCGAGCGGCGACATGCCCGTGCTTCGCTCTGCCAAGCTTTGCGTGACTTAGTGCAAGCTTCTCGAATTTTTGTTATTGTTATTCGTCGTATATATTCTGTTGTTAAAGGAGTTCTGACGCAAAAAACATTACATCTTGTTTTTTTTCTGTTGCAACAACTAACTAACGACCCCCTCATCACGGCTGGAAACCTGGTTTGCTCGAGCGCTGCGGTTAATTTTTTGGAGGCGTTTTTATAGCATCCAGTCGCAGCTTCGGTTTCAGACAGCGCCAAGAGACGCGGGATACAGCAGGGTTTTCGTGCAAACATAGCTGGCAACACGATCACACGCAACCGCGTGCACAAGAGCACAATATTTTCAACGAAGGCTCCCTGGGTGCTGCTATAACCCCATCTGCGATGTTGCAGATATGCGTGACCTCCCAAAAATGCACTGCTGAGGAAAGGACATCAGCCTTTGCACTCTCGTAGGAGGTGCTCCATTCTTTCCGTTGGAAAGGTCTGCTAGGAGAGAGCCCTCGCAAGGAGCATGGCACCCAACACAAACTCGTGACGCAGGTGTCTGTTGGCTGTTTACGTTTAAACCAAGTTGTTGTCGATGCCGTGAGGTGGGGCGTTACACGTGCTGTTGCGCGACACGCACTTTAAAAAGATGTATTCTGGGCTATATTAGCCGTTGATATCTTGTAGATTATGCGTATGTGTCCACACAGATCGATCCTACAGGTTATCTCGCCTTAGAAATTTTGCGTCGCTACTCCTTTAAAGGGGTCCGGCAACACTTTTCCATGGAAATAACCATCGAATGGCTTCACTAAAGGAGTTTATTGCTTCACGAATCGACTGCCGCAAAAAAAAATTATAATCCGTCAAGTACGACCGGAGTTACGGAGATTTGTCGCACGCTGTAATTACTTTCTTTGTTCTCTCGTCCCGACGGACGCGCCGGAAGCTGAACAGGGAGGAATGTCACAGGGGAAAGAAGTCATGTCACGCGCGCGTCATGACCTCAATCAGTTTTTTTTTTGAACGCGCGTCCAATTATCAGTGAGATCGCGTACGCGCGCGGGCATGTGGCGGCCTTCCGCGGCGGGAGCAGCAACTATGCAGCCCACGATGCTCAAATCAACCAATGGCCATAAATTTGGGTATTTGGCGCGGTGACTTGAGCATGTGGCATCATTCGTAGAGACAGCGGGAACGATTTCGAGCTGACTTTGAGAATTAATTCTAAATTCCAGACCGCGTGCTGCGCTATAATGTTTGGCTCGCGCGTTCTCGGGAGCCTCGACTACCGATCGGCAGCGCTTTCTGACCACGCTGAAAAAGTGTTGCAGGGCCCCTTTAAAGGAATTATGTATGCAGCTGATTGGTTTCCTTCGGTTGCTGCAGTTACAGGTTCCCAGGGATGGGTTCTCAGTGCACAACTGAGGTATCTGCACATGTATGAAATGCAATACCAATGGGCCCGCATCTTATCTACAGCAAAGTTCCGTACGTTCCCAAAATTGGTATGCTTGTAAAAGTACGCATGCTCTTCTCCTGTGCGTTCTCTCTAACAATTGAGCCACCTGTAAAACCATGGCCAGGAAAAAAAAAAGAAAGACAACTAAGATGTGCAAGTGGGTCCACTATTAATGGAAACACTTGCTTGCATGACATGTCTGTATTTCGGTCTTTTGCAAAAAACATAGTGGCATAAGACTACTGGTGGTTGACTCCTTTTAACCGACTAGTGCGCAAGCAACATTTCTGCATCCACATGCAGTTAGGGGGCCAGCAACATGACGTGCTCATTCGAGTGCTCCTTTTAAGAGTGAACCGTATCTGTACATAAGTTACGAGGGCAGCTGAAATTTCATCGCTCAGAGCCGATTGTGCAGAAAAGCTAACAGCAGCTCAGGCTGCTTTCATTTGGGTCGTAGGTTCGATGGTTTACTTATAGATTTTCGTTTGCTATTTTTCCTTTTTTCCTCCAGGGGAGGCAGGGAAGTACCCTCAATGCCTATGACAAGGTTCTGGCACATTGCAAACAGACACCGCCAAGAATTACGCGCTATTTGCATGACTGGCGTTAGTCAATAACAACGGCCAACAACATCAGTGTTTAGAAAAAAAAGGGGGACAATTTAGTGTACTCAGTGCTTTGCCATAGGACAGCAGTAGGCTGTCCGTGTATTAGAGCTTTACAGAGATACATTCTTCGACCTGTACGGAAAATGTTTCGTGTAACGCAAGGAGAAGGAGAAGAAGAACTTTATTGATAAGGTTCTCGCGTAAGGGGTTATGAACGCGATGGGTGGGGCCCGAAGTCCAGGGCTCCACTGGCTGATGCCGCCTGCCTGACGTCTGAAGCTTCCTGGTCACGTCGGATGTGAGCTGGCGAGCTGTGCCTCCCGTAGATCAGACGCTAGTGACATTGAGGCACCGTAATCTATACAAAGAACAGAGCATTAAACATATAGAACATTTTCACAGCGATGTTCAAGTGCACAGGATGTCACTAACACATGCTGCGATGCGCACTAGCATGACTTAACGGGACTCTGCCGCGAGTCAGTTGGTGATCGCGAAACGGATGAGGACGAAATACTGAGAAACAATAAGACACAGACGAACGCTGACTTCCAGCTGAACTGAACTGAGTTCCTGAAGCGAGCCTCTGATAAAACAGAGGGATAGAGAGATTATAGGAGCCTTTCACATAGCAAGAGCGAGGATAAAGTGCTGTTGCTATCAGTGTTGCTATCAGTGTAAGAAAAAGAGAAAAAAAAAATCTGGATGGTTTTCGTTAACATTTACAGTGCTGCTCTTGCGCAGAGACTGCTTGTCTGATATGGTTTTAATATTATCTTTTCAAGGGATAGGTATATATATTGCTCGGACGCTCAAAATAAACTGCTGGAGGTCGGCGCTCGTTCGTGTCTTATTGTTTCTCGGTGTTTCGTCCTCGTCCGTCTCACGCTGAAAAAGATCACTAACGTGAGTACGACCTAACATAAATATGCTCTTACATAACATATGTGATTTCGAAAGCATGCCAGCACGACATGAAGGCTACGCACAATTGTGTTGACGATTGCGGATTTTTATAATGATGATATGAAATGTGCGTGTACACGCGCACGCGGAAACTGTGAGTTGATAACGAGACCGAGCGGAGTGTTTTTATTGCGATAGCAATTATATGGACAGTCTCGGCTGAATTTTGCCGTCACCGTCGCCCGTCATGCACCGTATATGTATAAGTATGTATATATATATATATATATATATATATATATATATATATATATATAAAAGCCCCAAAGAAAAATAATTCAGAAAAATGCTTCCGAGGCGCGGAATCGAACCAAGGACCCCTTGCTCCGCAGCGAGTGGCGCTATCCACTACGCCACGAAACGCAGATCCTCCACGTAGCTAACGGCGAGCGTTATATACACACCATTTACCGCTGGACGGACTCAGAGACGCTAGGCGCTTAGAAGCGTTTCTTCATTACCAGCGAGATGGCGTTAGGAGCGCGACGGGAGGATTTAAAAGTCGTCGGCGAGCGCGCTCGCTTCTTGTTATGTTTGCGCAGGGAGAGCCTTGCCCTTGCGCTGTCTGCTCGCTAGGGATGGTAAAATCGACGAACGATTAATCGATCAATCGATTAAACGTCCACAATTAATCGATTAATCATAATATATTTGTGCCTTTTGATTAATCGAATTAATCGATTAAAACTATTCGATTAATCGATTACGGCATCCCCCAACCTCGCCCCTTGGCCGGAGCGCATGACTGCGAGGCGCGCTATCCTGAGACGCAGACCCTGAACGCTATCCTTAGACGCAGGAAGTTGCAAAGCCGAATACTACTACTTTTTCTGGTTCTATTTGGGATGCCGTCGATCGCGCACTTCTACGCAATTGCGTTGCACTGGAGTACGATCCGGTGAACTAAATGCCTTCTCAGTTCAAGACATACTATAGTAACCCTGTAGTCGATCGCCGCACCAATACGAATTCACTTGAGACTTGGCACAGCATGCGAACTGGCCTAGATCATGTATTTGACGTTACAATGGAGTATTTGCCAATTCCTGCAACGTCAGTAGCATCCGAGCGCCTTTTTTCGCATGCTGGATGTGTGGCGACCCAAAGGAGGTGTCGGTTGTCGCCCGAGCATCTCGGGCAACTGACATTTATTTCTTCGCTCAGTAGAAAAAAGCATGTGGTGTGGAGCAGCAACCCCATGAAACAAAACAAAAAAGGGTACTGTTGAGAAAGTAAGCAGCACGTGGATTCGCCAACTTTCAAAAGAGAAGTTTATTCTTTTCTGTAAATTTCATACGTGCCAGCGCATCGTCCTGTAGCTTATTTTGTTCGTGTTTGTTTTCTGCCGCGCTGTTTCATCGTGTTGCCGCATAAACGCATGTCTGCTTACATTTGATAAACGAGTAGTTTTCGTCACCTGTAGGGTCAATCGAAACTTTCTTTGTATTTTATTCAACTCTCAGATTTTACTCGATTCTTGTGTAAGTGCGGCATTGTAATATGCGTTGCTTGTTTCCTCACTGGTTCTTAGTGCTGTTTGCTGTTCTGTTTTACTCTTTAGCAAATAAAATATTGTTTACCAATGAAAGAGAGAGAGAGAAAATATAATACAAGGTAGAGAAGGTGGCCTGAGCTAGTACACCCCTGCCTGCTACTCTGCACCGGGGAAAACGCAACGGGGGGAAAAGAGTGATGAAGTAAGATGATGGGGAGATGATTAGGTAATCAGTATATACATAACAAGACACGTTTGCTAGCGTAAAGAGGAGAAGGACGCTAGTAATCATCTTTTATTATGCTGTATATCAACTAGCCCAACTGTCCGTCTTATAGGGTATATATACCATTTTCATAATTGTTGAGCTAACTTTCCTACGATGCAGTTAGCCCAATTAATGGCAGCTAGTCACTTCTTCAAACAGAGTGTTCAAGCGCGGTTTGCTTGCGCTGGGACGCGGAAAGTGTAGACTCGGCTCTCTTGACACGAACACGCATAATAGACAAACGCCAGCACGCGCAACTACGGCCTCGTCTCCACTTGAAGCCCGAAAGTTGCTGCCATTAGTTGAGAGAAAATGTAGCGCAGGAATGCACACTCGCGAATTGTGAAATGGGTCTTATAGACGCTTTATGTAATCCGCAACTTTGCGCGTAGGTTTACCGAACGTCTAGCATCCAGTGCATTACTATTGAAGAAGTTACCTTGAAGCACTTAGTAATACTGCATGGTCGCGTATTTAAGGAGAAATACAGCTTTCAGCTAGAGGCCCCCGTTTTCTGCTGTGACAAGAAAGGACAGTCACGCAATTTATGTTGTAATGTCTGGTACACTAGATAGCGCTCACAGTTCAGGATGTACGCACGATTGAAAAGGTGTGAGTGGCGCCGTGTTACGGCAAAGATCAGGTGAAACCTGCGGAGCATATGTCGGCAAAAAATGTGGAGCTCACTCAGACTCACTCATGAAATATATTTTGCCCTTTGAGCTCACTCGGACTCAGACTCACCAAAATTTTCCTCAACCGAACTCACTCGGACTCAGATTCACTAAGATTTTTCTCAACCGGACTCACACGCACTGATGCTCACCAAAATATTACTCATGTGGACTCACTCAGACTCACACTCACGGCTCGATCTGAGTCTGAGTGAGTCTGAGTGAGTCGACTCATGAGTGAGTTTGCCGACCTATGCTGCGGAGTATACTGGCGCAGCTGCTGTTTTTTCTAGCCGGGGCAGAAACTCATGTCACTCTATTTCCCGCATTATTAATTAGAACTAACAGACAATAATGCCAAGGGAAGTATAGAGGATTTTATTTGTAATAATTGGGATATCAATGTGAAGAAAGTAAAGTGGACGAAAAGATAACTTGCCGCCGGCAGGGACCGAACTTGCGACCTTCGAATAACGCGTCCGATGCTCTACCACTGAGCTACGGCGACGGTCATCCCCCCGTCCACTTCATAGGGTACACATGTGCATTTAAACCTAGGAGTGTTAGCGCCGATCACAGCCATGGCGGCGAGTGTGGAACACTCTTCTTCTGCCTTTTGGCGTCACGTAGCAAGTGACTTTTTTTTTACGAGCTGGCAGCTGACCAATAATCCCTCGCATACTACCTGAAGGCATCAAGTCTGCCAGAACGAGACCCTCGCTATGAATGAAGGAAAGAAGGTGACTTTTAGGGGCTCGTTTTTCTTTGTCATACACCCTTAACATTCCCTATACTTTCCTTCGAATTATTGCCTGTTAATTCTAATTAATATTGTGTCTAACAAAGGAAAACGAGCCCCTAAAAGTCACCTTCTTTCCTTCATTCATAGCGAGGGTCTCGTTCTCGCAGACTTGATGCCTTCAGGTGGTATGCGAGGGATTATTGGTCAGCTGCCAGCTCGTAAAAAAAGGTCACTTGCTACGTGACGCCAAAAGGCAGAAAAGGATTGTTCCACACTCGCCGCCATGGCTGCGATCGGCGCTAACACTCCTAGATTTAAAAATGCACACGTATACCCTATGAAGTGGACGGGGGGATGACCGCTACCGTAGCTCAGTGGTAGAGCATCGGACGCGTTATTCGAAGGTGGCAGGTTCGGTCCCTTCCGGCGACAAGTTATCTTTCCGTACACTTTACTTTCTTCAGATTTATATCCCAATTATTACAAATAACACTACCTATACTTTTTTCTTGGCAATATTGTCCGTTAGTTCTATTTACTATTGTGTCTAACAAAGAAAAACGAGTCCCTAAATGTCATCTTCTTTCCTTCTATTTCCCGCAGTTGCCTGTACGGATGGTCTGTTTGAGGCCAGTATATTTCTGGGTAATCTCTGCATAGGTGACCCCAAGAAAAAGATCGCGTCAGTCCACAATTATAGTATTATGTAGGGCTTCCACAATAGGGAACCCAAGCTCAAGTTTGCGGCGCGACGACAGCGCCGCGGCCGACTCAGCCCCTTTCACGGTAGCGGTAGCGCACGTGCGCTCGCGTTCTTCTCTCGGTGCGGGTAACTTGGGGCCGTCAGCTCGGCACGTTGAACCGAGAGGCTTGCTGTGCGAAGCTGCGCATTTCCACGATGGCAGAAGCGACCCCGCGGAAGCGCAAGCGTGGTCCGAAGTATTGCGGTTTAGTGGCCAGCCACAACAGTGCAGACAAGGCACACGATTCACGTGTTAAACTGTATCGGTTCCCGGGCGTGTCGCACGAGAAATAAAGGCGGCAAGCGTGGATAGCTGACAGCGCTGTCTCGCCTTCTATTTTGGCTGTCTGAGTTCATCGCTTTCGTTCGTTCCGACTACCTGAATCGGTAAGTAACGGGGCGCATGCACGCAGCGACTACAGTAATGATTACTCGCTGTCTTCTCGCGTTGTTGAAGTCCAGTTACGGTTGTAGGTGAAGCAACTTTGTGTTTTGATTCCCCGTGCTCGTGAGACCTACCCGTCGTTGTTGAACGTTCACATTCGCGTTATACAGCTAGCGTTGCGCGGTTGGTTGAATTCAACTGAACTCCGCACATTGTCAGAAGTTCGGCGCCTGCATTTCACGCGTCGGGAAGGCTGCTTTATCACGCCGGAACGGACGTCTGTGCATTTTCAGCAAGCTTTGACATCGTTCTGCAGGTTTGCTTTGTTTTTGTCACTTGATTGGGGTGATATATATTTAAGCCGCTAAATATAACTGGCACTTAATACATGCTTTGCAATAGCAACCTTGAAGTAGCCACCTTCTGACTTTGTGCGATTTTCTAGCCGCGTTCACGCAACAGGTTTTATACGCCTGTCAAGTCGGTATCATAAAAAGAGACTGCAAGCATGACGCGAGAGCCGAAAAAACGAGGCGAGCAGTTCATCTTGCTTCACAGTGGTTGAAGCTCAGCTAGCTGCCTCGCGTCTTAATCGGCGGGTGATTCTTCAGCGGCACGGAGGACTTGACTCTAACCTTCTCAGGAAGCAGTGCCATGGCCGTATAATCTTTTTTTGCACGCCGCAAACGTTTGTTCACGAAAGTAAACGGCTGCTACTGTAAGCATGCCATATCAAAACAACAATCATATGATTCGTAGTCCACGCCGCAGAACATCGATAGCGTGTACGGCTTCATTTCGGAGTGCATGTGGACCATTATTCATCTTTAACGTGACAGAATGAGACTTACCTCGAGGTATACGTCCTACACGGTGTAATCGCGACTTGGGAAATGCATTTCGCTTTGAGTCGGGCGTGGTTGTCGTCGATCGTCTGCTCTTCACCGTTAACGTGATTGACGAGCTTTCCTCATTTTATCAAGTTCGCTTTGCGGAAGTGCCAGTCAAACTTGAAGATCCTTTTGAAGCCGCACTGCACGCGGTACATTGTGAGACGCCGCAAGTGCACCGCGAGAGCTCTGCACGTGCACGGAAGCGAGCGGCAACGCGGTGGCGAGAAGGGAAAGCGCTCGCTGATCACGCCCCAGTTTCTCTTTTTCTGCCAGAGATGGCGCTGCCTGTCAAGAGCAGCAGCGCCGCTAAGCGTTGCTTGGGAAGCCTATATCCAACCGACAAACCGAGAAAAGATGCCTTGCTTACTAGAGCGAGCGTCTTACTTAATTTCTCCTCGTCTCTCTTTTACCTTTCTCGGGATTTCCTCACCCTCCGCCACACTACATGTTTCAACTGCGACTTTCCAACCAGTGTGGTCCCCGAACGCGCCTCCGGTTTCGATGAGCTCGAGTAGGCAGGCTTCGAGAAAATACGACCTGCTGCCGAATAGTCCAGAGATGATGGCCGCAGATTCTTGAATCCGCAACATCAACCAACGACAACGGGCCCCTTGTGTCCAGTGTGCGAAAGTGTGAATTTTCGCACGCTGGACACAAGGGGCCCGTCGTCGACACTTTCGAAAGTGAGAATTTTGGATCGTCAACGCGTCTATTAAAAAGATTTGGGCCCATATTAAACACGAACGATGCCTCTCAAACAAAGAGATATCGGTTTTAAAGCACCCATTAAAAATGCCGATTAATCGATTAATAGATTAAAAGATTTCACCGAAAACAATTAATCGATTAAAGGCTAAATCGATTAACGATTAACGATTAATCGATTAAAAATTTTAATCGACCATCCCTACTGCTCGCGCGGTTTTCTCGTGCTGAGGGGAAGAGGGATGTTTCACGCTTTCACCGGTGGTGTCCGCGCTCATGTTACGGAGCGTACGAAAGTCACTCGAGCTCAAGGGACGCCGCTAAACGAACAAACAGAAGATGAGCGCGAACTATCAAGTGTCACAGCTCGACACTTGAAGCACTCTAGTTTCCTTCGCTGCTTTGGCCGCCTTTGCAACAGGAGCGCTGTTCAAACTGAGAGTATCCATTGGCGAGCCTCACTTCGTATAGCATTAGTTTCTTGCTATCGCATTCATTGCTTCGCCCTTGCGGCGAAGCTGTGACTTTTTTATAAAACACGGTAAGCGACCTATAGAGCACTATGTACTCTACCAGCCAGGAGCTGTTTCTGTGAAACTGAAACGTCATGCAGGAACCGATGGGCTAGTGCAAACAGAGCGGAGTGTTTGTTTGTGTGTTTGCAAAAAATGGAACGCACAGGGTCGCTTACGCATTCGCCTCCTAAGACGACTCGAAGGCGAAAGCCATATTCTTTTTCTTCGATGTATTTACCCTTTCCCGCCGCCCCTCGAAAGCCTTTTGCACCTAACGTGATTCGGCACTGCCTCGAGGATCGGAGGCATGTCAATCTTTCTGCACCTCACCTGGTTTCGCAGTGCCTCTGTGGTGGGCCCACCTTTGACCAAGCGACAATGTCGTGTGATCACGTCATCATGGGACGTCACAGCATGAAGTCATAGAGACGTCGTGATGACGTCACAAATTTGGCTATCTGTGTTGTTTCGTGACGTCATATCTTGACGTCAACTCGTGACGATGATCTTTCGCATCACTTGTGTTGACTCCGTCGACGCGGGACTCCGACGATGCCGACGGTCAGTTCGTGCGCTTGGTGAGGCATCTAAGGCTCTCGCCTTAAAAAAAAAGTAGACGATTAGGAGTGTCATTTTTTCTACTGTTGGGAGAGATGTTAAGCCGTTCCATTTAGCAACGAGTTACAATGTGCGCCTTATTTTGGGCACCAGTGTGCAAACTAGAGCACTGCACGGGCCGGATTTTACGGCCCGGGCCCGGCCCGGGCCCGCTTTATGAAGCCCGAGCCCAGCCCGGACCCGTGGTTCCAAGCGCGGGCCCGGCCCGGGCCCGGGCGTACATGACCGAACCCAGCCCGAGCCCGGCCCCGGCCCGTGGTTCCAAGCCCGGGCCCGGCCCGGGCCCGGGCGTACTTCACCGTACCCAGCCCAAGCCCGGCCCGGGCCCGGGCGTTCATTACTAAACTAATCCAGGGCGCGCTTGTTCATGACCAGACCCGACCCGGACTCGCTAGAGGATATTAGTTGTTGATGATGATTATTAATGATGCCGTGCGCTTTGTAGCGGGCGATCGGAAGGAAAATCCGTTGTGTACATGCATCGAAATGTTGCTTTGCCTGCGGTGGTAGCTCAGCGGTTAATCTGTTTCGCTGTTAAGTTCTAAGACGCGGGTGCGATTCCCGCGGCCACGGCGGCCGCAATTTGATGGGGGCGAAATGCAAGAACACCCGTCTATATACTTATCTTTAGGTGCACGTTAGAGAACTCAAGGTAGTCGAAATTAATGCGGTGCCACTACACTCTAAGCACGGTAACGTTTACTAAAGGTGCACATTTTCACAAATTTGTGTACTTATAAAATAGAAGTTATCTAGTAACCTTTAGTACCCGTTCATAGTATCGAGCATTCTCACGTAAAAATAGAGGTTACGTTGTACAGTACACGGTATACTGTTTACACAAAACGGCTTGCAGGAGATTTTATGCGGCCACATCACGTAAAAATAGAGGTTACGTTGTACAGTACACGGTATACTGTTTACACAAAACGGCTTGCAGGAGATTTTATGCGGCCACATCACGTAAAAATAGAGGTTACGTTGTACAGTACACGGTATAGTGTTTACACAAAACGGCTTCCAGGAGATTTTATACGGCCACCGCTCTGCGCCTCTTCTTTCCTTCGCTCTTCTTTCTTCGACGCATTCCAGGAGGTTACGCTCATCACATGCTTGGATCAGCCAGTTGTGCCACAGCAACGGAAGCACAGCCTTCCACTCTTTCGCACTTCGTGCTGCGCATGCCTCGTGTTTTTTCCGCGCTTCCTTGTGCGGTTTTAATACACCGTCCATATACGTACGCTAAGAAACGCGAACCTTTGCGGAAGGTGTCACATGGAAGGTGCTTCTCGGAACACACGCGATGGCGCATTGTAATTATTCAAGTGCATGACTGCTTATAGAACGTGACAATTGCGGTGACCGAGGCCAAACGCGTCGCCTTCGCTCATTAGAAAGAGGTAGCTAACAAAACATTCGCATATTCGAGGCGACTTGGAGTTAGCATGCACTACAGCAATGATGAACCGCGATTATTATTAAAATGTGGTCGACCCGTCAATATCAGTGAAGACCAGAGATTTTATAACAGTATCATGATATACGTGTCAGGCCATCCTCTCTTGGTCCAACTTCTATGCAGTTTAAGCATAGGCTGTCGTGATTATAACACTTCAATTATTTTTCTGCTGCTCGTGCACTTTCATTGACTGTGTTATTCGTGCTTATCAAACTATGTGTTATCCGATAATAAATACCGGCCGTCTATTTGTTACAGGGCTATTTGCGATTTTGTTCACCTTCAAATGTGGGATCATCAATGAAAACGTGGATACTGACAAAATGTGAGGTTGACAAAGCAGGGAAGCTGCTGAAGGCCGTAAAGAAGTGCGCGGAGAATTAACACTGCTCCTCACGGCGTAGAGCATATTCAAAATTGATATACAAACCGTTCGCCATACGCCACGTTTAGTCAGTTTTACGTACTTCTCGCAAAACTCAAAGAACTGTCTGAAATCATCGCTTAATAAGTAGCTGGCTGGTACGTATGTGCATATTATATACGAATGCTGAATGATATAAAGACGCAGTAAAAGTAAATGTATGCATACGCAAAAATACAATAATACCAAGAGCGCATAGAAAGAGCCGCAACGTGGTTTTCTCGAGAGATAGAAATTGTAATGCTTAAACATCTACTTAATTGGATCAAGAGAGGATACTTGTCTGATACACATGGCACAACTCATGAGTAGGAATATCTGTCAATCACCTGCCCTTCTTAATTATCGTTTTAGTGGCAGACCACATTTGAACAACACGATGCTTGTGGGCGAAGGTGTGACGTTATGATGCATGCAAGCTCTAAGCCAACTCCAAAGGAAATTGTTTTGTGCTATTCCTTGCGATGAGGGAAGCGTACATCTCTTGCCACGGACACCGCAACTGTTGTGCTCTAAGCAGACATGTACCAGAATTATTCCAAAGCTCCAGTGTGTGTATTCAGGACAGGGCAGGCCATATGACACCGCCGTGAAAGTTCTCATTACTCTGTGTACATATTTGTACGCTGCATAATAAAGCCGCAGAAAGAAGTACAAAAGATTAGGCGTGCACAGAAAGAAGCCCTAAAGGAAGAGCCACGCTTCGTTTGCTAGACGACACTTGGCTGGGCCGATCATGTGCGTAGCGAGTGGTCCGAAATGTGTCGCAGAAAGAAGATCGAAAGAAAAAAGAGGCACATACCCTTTGTTAGACGACACATGGGTCGGTGGGCCACGGATAGAGCGGTCGTACTGAGTGGAGCCCCCTGCAAATAATACGTGATCAGCGTCGTGCTTCTCCTTAAGTACACGAATGTGTGCGGCATACCATAACTGCTGGTACTTTGCACATAAGCAGGACAGATGAAACCCAGAGGGCAGCCAAAAAGAGGGTGATTGTCAGTCCTTTACTTTTGTTGCTCGGGTTGTGCGTGCTCCCAAGAAATTTTCTGAAGAAAAAAAAAACATCAACCATTCGAAAAGAATTCATATTTCATTGCTTTATACCTCCAAAGCAGAATACATCAGTTTATTGATTTATAGCTTCAGGGACTTGTCTAGCTGATAGAAGACCGCAGGTATTCAAAGCGTTTCCCCTTGTTTTCGCCTGTGGTTGGTACAAATTTACAGGAGCAGGTGGTCAGGTTCTGCAGTCAAACCCTCTCTTGCTGCACACACCATCATGTTTCATCAGTCAATATGTCAGCTGCTGATTCCGCAATCTCCACGCTGGACGGTCGATCCTAAAAGGAGAGGACCGTTATTTTACTCTATTCCAACGGTTACTGCCACTTTGCAAACAACTGCCGATAACATGTAATGTGAGACACATACTCCACCCCCCCCCCCCCCCAAAAAAAAAGGGTGTTACTTGACCACTACATAAGCGTTCCTCAAATCTACTATCCTGTGCAATACGTTTATCGGAAAACAAAAATCTTATTTAAATCGCACGTTAATACCAAATGCAATTGACATCTGTTTAGCACAAAAGTCAGCAATACAATAATGTAAGTGACAGTTTAGTAGCAGAAACACGACAGCAGGTGATTAGAAACAGAAATATTACAATTTACAATTTTCAGTGACCATAATCGGCATTTCACGTAGAGCTTGAATATGCTCGTACCTAATTGTTTTCCTCAAGGGGCATCTTCCACTTGACAGTTCATAACCTCGGCTGCACCAAACGTAAGGCATATCGGCGTCTGGAAGCTTCCAAGCTGCCTGATAGTAGATCATCCCAGCATGCCTTGGGCGGGATGTATGCTGTAAACAGTTCCAACGCAACACATTTATTATGGCGGGAAAAATCATTTGTGTTGTCTACGTACCTTTAAACATTCCGGCTTTGACAGTTAAATCACATGTATACTGATTCATTTTATCTAACCACAATGACACGTTGCTTGCACCCTAGAACAGAACGAGAACACACAAAAAAAGTTATCTCAGTGCCGGAGAACAAATGTTTATCGCCAAGGAACTAAGGACATCGAAAGACATACCAACCACACTGACCATGTCTCCCTTTGAACTCCTACGTTGCACGATTGCTGGCATTCGTGCTATCTGAAAATCGTTAAGCCACAGCGTATCGCTTATCGCGTAACATATTCTCAGCTGCCCCGTTTCGATAGCAACGCATTTAGACGTAATCGAGCGACGCAGAGCAAATACTGCCTGCAACAATGCGTAAAAGCATGACAACTTATTTTTCTGACTCGACCCAACTCTTACAGCAGCGTAAGCATGAGCATGAATTATCTGAATTTTGAATCCCGTACATTGTGATCTGTATGAATGCAACTATGGAATGAAGATGACTTCAGCATATATTTGTGGTAAGGTTTCAAGTTAGGTCAACACGCAGAAGTTTGAAGTCTGACGGAAGTCCGTCTGGTTGGGTTGATACGTGGTGACGCTGAAAACCCGAGGCACTGAGCCAACTAAAGCAAAAAGCACACGCACACATACACACACACACACGCACGCGCGCACACACACACACACACATACACACAAGCGCACACACACGCACGCGCGAGCGCACACACACACGCACGCGCGAGCGCACACACACACACGCGCGCGCACACACGCGAGCACACGAGCACACACGCACGCGCGCACACACACATACACACACGCACGCGCGAGCGCACACACACACACGCACACACACACGCGCGCGCGAGCACACACACACACGCGAGCAAACACACGCGCACGAGCACACACACGCGCGCGCGCACACACACACACAAGCACGAATGCGCGAGCAAACACACACACACACACACACACACACACACACACACACACACGCACGCACGCGCGAGCACACACACACACGCGCGCACGAGCACACACGCGCGCGCGCACACATACACGCACGCGCGAGCACACACACACGCGCGCACGAGCACACACGCGAGCAAACACACACGCGCACACGCACACGCGCGCTCGCGCGAGCACACAAACACGCACGCACGCGCGAGCACATACACACACGCGAGCACACACACACGCGCGCACGAACACACACGCGAGCGAACACACGCGCGCACGCGCGAGCACACACACACACGCGCACGAGCACACACACACACGTACGCACGCACACACACGGAGTGGCCGGTATCAAGAGCTACTCGAGATAAAGACGTCGTGACAGTCATTTTTCTCTAGCGCGAGCACGTGCCTTCCCCCAGTCGATTGCGTGTCCCCTGAAACGTGCTCAGCCAAAGCACCGGATTTAACCATTTATTTTTTCACGTCATAAACGTCCTTTTGTGTGTGTGTATTAAATGTTCGGTCGGCGCAGTGCCTCGGGTTCGCTACATCCAGCTACACACGGAAGGATGCTGTGATTTCCTTTAAGACACTTAAAACTATACTTAAAACGCACTCTTAACGCCATTTCATTGTCTTTCGGGTACTTAAAGCTTTATTCATTTCGGTAGCGCAAAACAATTAAAGACAAGAGAGGACACGTAGACAGGACGGGCGTAGACATCAACTGACTTTACTGCAAGGAAACACACAAAAACCCGTTGCACAGGCGCGACGCGCTACATCACTCTACGAGGGCTTTTTTTTTTTTCTTTTAATGTGTCTAATTTTCTTTGCGCTACCGAAATGAACACCAGTGATCACAACCAACTAGCCCGCATTACCGCCTTAAACCCTCACTCGTCCACCTAAAACTACCGCAGCAGAGTTTGAAGCACGGTGTTAGAAGTATTATAGGTGGACCGACGACGCCTCCGGAAGCGGCGAACTTCTGTCCGCGGTTTGTGGCGTCTTGTTCACAGGGCCCTAGATGGCGCTACACTACTGGTGGCTCAAGAGCGGTATCAGGCGTGGTCGCTTCGGAGCCGCGACCGCCCCTCGAAATGAATAAAAAACTGTGTGTTCGCGCTATAACGAGCGCAAAAATAAATAAATAAATAATAGCTTCGAATAAATCGAAATTTGGACGATACAGCCGCTACCTGTTGAATATGTTGAAATTCAACATATGCTTTCCTCATTCGGACAATTAAAGATGTGACAGTGATGTCACGCTGAAATATGACAAAAACTAGTTCTATTTGTAGAAGTATATAGTTTAGATAGTTAGAAAAAATACCGCATTAGCCGTAGTATTACAACAGAAAATGCACACCGTCTTTGCTGTCGCGAATATTCGAAGTAATTTGCGGTCGTTGATCGCGGATAAAAAAATGTGTCACGAATACGACTTTTTAGCTGGCCGTGCATAAAATACTGAATTTTAGCGAATGCCAGCAGCTAAGTTTGAGGCACCGACGAAGGATATGAAAAAGCATCCTGGTTTGGCACTGCGAGAAGGGGAGACATTATGAATGGTGGATATGTTTCCGATTATTCTCTGTTGCCAACTGAGGAATATATTTCACTGTTTATGTCTCGCATAGTCACCCGAAGACAGCGTTACTACTTCGTCTTTCAAGGAACACGTTGATCGTGGTGTGCGGAGTCTTTACGGGGTCAACCGCAATGGTACACCGGTTACGGTACTCGGCTGCTGACCGAAGTTCCCTAGTTCGATCCCAGCCGCGGCGGTCGCATTTTGATGGAGGCGGCATGCTAGAGACCCGTGTACTCTACGATGTAAGTGCATGTTAAATAACACCACATTGCCGAAATTTGTGGAGCTCTGCTACGGCGTGCCTCATAATCATAACGTGGTCTCAGCACGTAAAACCCCAGATATTCTCATTGTTAACAAGCGTAGCTTTCGCACGGAGAGAGAAAGACTGCACACGAACGTAGGTGTTAAAAAAAACGGGCCAACTCACGGCGTGGATGAACTCAAGACGATGAACTCAACACTTCGTCGGCACGGCGTCATAAACCAGAGCCGCCTTTCGTGATGTGCTCACAAGAACGTGCCCTTTGTACACTGCTTCCCACGTCTTCGTTATGTACCTCGGTTCGAAGTGCTTCTCGCACATGTATTCAGTCGACTGCAGCACGCGGTCCTTGCGCGGAATCGCATGGCGCCAAACATTCAGGCGTTCCGCATCTCGGGGTGAGGAAAAATCGACTTTTCAGTGCAGGTCTTGTACACAGAGTTGCACCGCGGCACAAAACACTTTTTGCCCATTTCACGGCTTTCTCACTCGAATAGCATGACCTGCCATCGCACAAAAAGAATTAAACGAGGAAGCAATGTGGCGACAACTGCTTCGTCACCGTGGCTTTGTCCGAAGAGAGGCCGGCGCGCGCCGCTGTGAGCCTCTTGACTTCTCCTGCCATCTCGCGGCGTGACGGCGCGGAGGAACCGAAGTTCGACGCAGCGAGCGCATGGCGCCGGTGCTGCGTCGTTCCACCTGCACTTCTAACACCGTGGTTTGAAGCATGGCGAAAAGTTGAATTAGCCGACACGTTGCGTATAGACGCCACGAAATATCATGTACCGGTGACAAGGACATGACAAACAGCCCAGACTGCCATTGACAGGAGCGAGTTACTGCGCACGCAGCGCTCGTCTGGGCAAAGCTGATCTGGGGCACTTTGTTTATGCCGCCTACAGTATTTCACACCGTGATTGCAGCCTTCATCGAGCGTGTTGAAGGTATCAAGACGGCGACAGCAAGAAGGGTTAAACTTCTGTCCTTCATCTCTTCTCACATAAACGTGTATGATAACGAATGATCTTAGTCGGATGTTTGATAATAATATACGCCCAAACACTCATCTTGTAATGTCAAACGCAGAGCAAATACTGCCAATAACAATGCATTACATAAAAGTATGACACGATTTATTTAAAACATAAAAGTATGACACGATTACATAAAAGTATGACACGACCCATCTCGTAAAGTAGCGTAAGCATGAGCATGACTTCAGGCAAACACGCGACATAAGTACATATACACAAGCAAATAACGTACTGAAGAGAGAATATTGCTTACCTGCAAATCACATTTACTGCGGTCTTCGGGCCCGCTCGACAATTGCGAGTCTCAGGCAAGCGAAGAATCAGCAATGCAGCTCGTCGCAACGGCCGCGCAGCCCACTGAGCGTGCCCGTTGCAATGCATCGGGGCTGATTTGCGGCGGATCGCGCACGTTAATGGCTGTCCTTCCTTGCTATATCACTAGTTACACGCCACTCACGTACACAACACGATTAGACCAGGCACGTTAACAAAGCGCGGAGCGTAAAACCTGGTTAAATCGATGAAACGAATAGCAGCACTGCACAAACGCGACTTCAACAACCGCACCAACCGCCTCGCATTCGAATACTCTTCCCGGCATACACCTCAAGCTGTGCAAAGCCTAGGAGAGATGACGCCGTCCCTGGTTCGATAAAGTTGAAGCGGCGCCTCGAGGACGCCACATTTGTTACTCACCGCGAGCTCATACATCTCTCTACGCGGCCTCTCTACTGGAGCGGCCGTCCCACGCTGTTTTGTGAACACAGCGGCATCTTTTTCTCCCGTGTTGGCGAATTGATGACGGTTAACCGTGTTTGGTGCTATGTTGTCCCGTGACGTTTGCTGCACTTTACGATCCGTTAATTATAACACGAAAAAAAAAAAACAAACAAACTAGACAACACGACAGCGAAATTAAAATAAATTGTATTGCGAGTCTCGGAAAAATATTTTTCTCGCGCCACGGGATGGTTCTTCGATCGCATCGTCAGTTTAATTTGTTCCGTTGTCGTGTGCTCACAGTACTTTATCTTGTCGCCATATGCGAAGCTTCCCGGAGGCAAATTAATTACTTCTGCGGCTTAAAAGCAAAATAGATATAAGAGCTACTTAATTAGTTGTTTAGCACAAACATTTGACCAACATACGATAGTTTTTCGTTCTTGTGCTTCTGCCGATGTCTGTGCAGATTATGTCACTTCATAAATTACGGGTTTTGGAAGCGGGCTCACCTTATTCAACTCCGGTTTTAGTTCATACCCCACCATCGCTTGCTCAGTACGCCGCAATGTAAAATCGCTGCTTCTGTGATTTGCTTTTCTGCTGTCAAGACCCGTTCTGTGTGTACATCATCCGCTGTTCAATTGATAAAGCCAGCCTTGAACAAGACAGATCGCGATGTGACACATTGATCAATAAACTTCCACTCCATAGTGTAGGTCCCCTGATGGATGAGTCATTGCGCTTTTATAAGTTACAATCTAAAGGTTACAATGCTCATCGCGGTGCTTTAGCTTTTAACTTGGCACGCTACTGTCGATGTAACCTTTATGAGAGAGGGAAATGAAGAAAACACAAAGATAAAATTGCTGTAACAGACACGTAACTTATAAATTATAAGTTACATGTCTTTTTATGCTGTCGTAAACGTTACCGTGATTAGAGTGTACGGCGTGCCTCGTAATCATATCGTGGTTTTGGCACGTAATACCAATGAATATAAATTAAATGTACCGTATGTGTCCACCTAGAATAAAATACCGAAATCTTTATTCCTCCCATGGGAACAACCGTGATCTGGCCCATTGTTAGTGCTGTTAATATATATATACATGATCTGGCGTGTTTATAAGGAAACTAACTACGATGTACTTGTTACTTTGACAAAGTCTGGTCCAGCAGACGAAACGTTAGTGAAAATATACAGTGCCAATCTATATCTATACTGGTAAAAAAAAATAGCACTTCAACTGTTTTTCTATTTTTATTGCTAAGCTTTACTAAGAGCCAGCTCTTTGCACGTGTCACTTTAGCTTGGCATAGTATACCGTAGACCATGCAATGCGTAACGTTCGCGTGTGCTCGAAGGCCCGACTTACCGAGTCCGGCCCGGCCCGCAGCCTCCAGCCCGGGCCCGGCCCAGGCCCGCGGCTTCAAGCCCGGGCCCGGCTCAGGCCCGCGGCTTCAAGCCCGGGCCCGGCCCGGGCCCGCACTTTCACGCCCGAGCCCAGCCCGGGTCCGCCGAAAGACGCTTCGGACGGCCCGGCCCGGCCCGCGGGCCGGGCCGGGCCCGTGCAGTGCTCTAGTGCAAACTGTGTTTAAAAAATGGTTGAAGAATCCGACTATATATGTACCTTACTACGGGAGATCAATAAGCCATTCCTCAAAACGCTTCCATTCGCAATCGTAAAGAGTTCTACCTATAGAGTGCTATCGCTGAGCGATTCCATTGAGATTCTATGAATTTTAGATCCGAAGCAGCTTTTGCGCTGGGCTTTGTCCATAGTTCTATTGGCGACCGTCCGCTTTCTAAAACCTACCATAGCCATCTGTAACATATTGAGCACGCGCTCGTGCCAAGGAGAAGTCTTCTTCGTTTTTTTTCTTCGACCGCCTTGATGACGATACGTGCAGAGCGCGCGCTCGCGCCAAGGAGAAGTCTTCTTCGTCTTGTTCTTCGACCGCCTTGATGATGATGCGTGCAGAGCACTTTAGGTAGAGTGTACTAGAATTTTAGGGGCCCGGGCTGCCGTATGCTATCCTAGCTTGGCGTAACGCAGACAAAACCACGTGTGCTGGCACGCGCTAGGCGTTCGGGCCTGTGTAAGGGGCTGGGTAAGACGCTGTGGCCTCTCCCCCTTACAGTCTCTCAGCAATCACGTGATGGCATCGGGGAACGAGATTCTGCAGACGCGCGATGAACCTGCGTGGCGTGCTTCAACAAGAGTTCGGGACGAGTAACAGCAACAGCAACTACAGTGAATTCATGGTGTGCTCCACTTACAAGGACGCGTTAACATCGGGCAAGGTGCCCGTGATGAACGGAACTTTATGTCGACCCATGAGCGCCTTCGCATCCTCACATAGTTCCCTTTAGTGGGAGATGGTAAAATTTTTTAAATCCTTTTTTCGCCATTAACAGACTGCCATTGGTCGAAATTTCCAGACCGTGACTACTGACCAATGGTGGATGGCTGATGGAGGTTAAATTCACAAAAAAAAGCCATAGAATCACAATGGAATCGATGTGCTTAGAGAAAATGATGATTTAGAGCATATAAAGTAATGTAATTGTTGTGTTTTACGTCCCGAAAACCGCACGTGATATGATTATGACGGAAGCCGTAGCGGAGGGCTCCGGAAATTTCCACCACCTGGGGTTCTTTAACGTGCACCCAAACTTAGTACACGGGACGATTTACAGCACTATTTACTTTACAATGAGAGAGCTGTAAGTTGTCACTAATGACGATAGACTGGATGAGGAGCCGTTTGACCAACCGAGCAATGTTACTTAAGAAAGTTTTATTCTAGATGTAAGTTTTACATAAACAAACTAAGAAAACGGGCAAAAACAGTGTGTACGTTTTACAGATGAACACTACAACACTCATTTATCTCCCTATGTAGAGAAACGCACAAATTAAATAAATAATAAATTGGAGGAAATTGATCGCATATTGAAGAATTTTGCACGTGCTTAGAACAAAAGGTGGATCACAGGGTAGCCAGCCGGACCAGAGAACACCCATACACTTAGAGAAGGGAAACTGTACCTTTGACAGTGCAACGGAAATAAGGGTAGCGGTGGCGTTGTGAACTAAAGTAGCCGACCAAGAGATGCCGTTGTACAACAGGAAACGGAAATGAGTTTTATGCAATATGGCTGCCGTCGCTCGTTTTTGGTTGCTGTGCAGTGCGCTCCGGTCGCCCGTGCTCGTACAAAAGAAATAAATGTATATGCCACGTTTGTTCACTTACCGAGCCCTGCGAGTGTCGTATGAATCTTCTGAACTGTCTTTCATGTGTATTCCGTGCCCCAACTGTGTGAAATGCTACGAAGGTGCCAGGAGACGCCAATGCCTCAACTGGCATTAACGCACACAACACCGGCGATGTGTAAGCCTGATAATGTTTTATTACATATTCATAATCATTACAAGACAAAGTACACCACTGAGCGTTCACACAGCAAACAACGCGGTTACATCGTGAAGTAATGGCTCATAAAGCGCGAACGCACGAGCAAGAAGAGCTACGAAACCTATGTATACGCTCGTGTACACTATAATTATTTCCCTATTTCCTCGTGCAATTTTATGCAGCCTCTTTGGGACATCACCTGGCCGGTAGCCTTGCGGAGAGAATACGATAGCTTGCAGCGCAAAACTCAGTGGCTTGGCAAAACTCGCTTCTCTAGACCTTTTGACTTCACATTGTGAAACCACCCGAATCCGTATTTTCCTTACTACTGGCTTGTTTCTTGACAAGTTTAGCATAGCAGGTAAGGTGCCGTCATCTCCTTATATATCATATCAATAAAAAAAAAAAGTGCCGCGCTGGTAAATGCGAGGACGCGGGTGTGAATTCCCTCCACGACGGCCGCATTTGTTTTGTTTTATCGCCTAGTAAAACTAGGTGACGGATGCGGCCGCCGTGACGGGCATTTCGGTGGGGTGCGAAACCGAAACACGTGTACTTGGATTAAGGGGCACATTAAAGAGCCCCAGGTGGTCAAAATTGATGCGGAGTGCCCACTATGATGCGCGTCATAATCGCATCGTGGTTTCAGCACGTAATTCTCCAAAAACAATTCATATATTAAATTTCTATGGATTCAAAACTATTTTAACTGGTGGAGCGAACCTATAATAAATTCGCCCTGGATGAAAAATTATCCTAACGTCTAGTTTCTCTCTGCAGAGGCAATCGGCTAAGTTGTGTCCAAAGAGGCAAGTAATGGCTCGGAGTAGCACAAAATTTGTTTCAGCTTGCAGCTGACCACAGACAAGTGGGCTGGGAAAATTCCAACCTTTCTTGGTAAAAGCCCACTTGACAGCACGGCAAGTGCCCAGAAATTAATGGGTATGGTTTAATCATTCTGTGCGTTCCCACATTGTAAGCAACCAGCTTAATTCACAACACAGATACATAACAAACACTTCATGGTCACAACAATACTGTAGGAAATATCAGTACATTGCTTGTAAACACATGGACAACAAGTAAAATTGTACAACCAAGTCATGAGCTCCTTGGATTGCTTATCCTTTTTGCTTAGAACAATTATAACACAGCAGTGTATGAGCACAAAAACAATAGTCTTGAACTGCTAAGTCAATTTTTGCAGCAGACTTCCAAGTCTTTGCGTGGCTTAATTCTCTGTTTTTGAATTCCAAATACCAAAGAATCCTAATATGTACAAACTAGGGGTGTGCGAATATTCGAGTGTCGAATTCGAATCAAATAGTACCTAATCGAATAATTCGATTCGACTTTCGAATAGCTAGTATTCGAAGTTTCGAATAATTCAACAGGACAAATATCTAAAGCGCGACAAAGGCCGATGGTGCAACTTGGTTAGGGCGGGGTGGCAGAAACTAATGCTAACGTCGTTACACTAGGCCTTCCGTTAAAACTTTCGCTGACATCCTGGTTCAAAAGCGAGAGCACGCTCATCTTAAAGAGATTGTCATTTCCGCACGTAGGAAAACACATGAGAATACTGTCAAGCCCTTCACAACTTCATTCCCAAAACGAAGGCACGGACTTCTTGCGCAGTTCGGTCGCGTATGCTGCAAGCGCCGTAAAACGTCCCGACTTTGACCTGTGAAACGCTCGGTCATTGGCTTTGCTTGTAAAAGTTTGTTCACGCTGGGCAGTCGCCACTGCCACACCGAACCACTCGTTCAGAAACTTCCGTCGTTGCGGCACGCAGTTGAAACACTGCTGTGACCGGGCGCCCGAAGATTTTTGGGCATGGAGCACCCATGGCGATGAAGCACATTACCGTTGTCAGATGAGCCGTATTGCGCGACCATGGGGAAAAAACTAGCCACCATACCCCCCTCTGTTAGTCTTTAGGAGGTTTGGAGTGGCGCTGCTGACTGGAATGGCGGCTCTTCTATCAACATGCTCGCGTGCCCATAGAAACTGAAACAAAAGCCACTCTCGAACAAGTGCGTAATGAAACTGTCGGCACGCCGTAGCGTCCCTGATTTGTCCTTTGTCTTGCCGTAACTGGCGGTACACATTTTGTCTAAGTACTATTCGATATTTTTGGCCACTATTCGATTCGATTTGAAGTGAAATTTCACAATTCGCACACCCCTAGTACAAACATTTGCAGAACAATTTGCGACAGTGAGCACTGCCAAAATGGGCCATTAGTCACCTCAATCATAATACGAAGCAGTTTCTCTGACACCCCTCTCAAGTGTGCTACAGCACCTATTTGAACAGAGAATGCTTCTTCCAATTTTCTGACAAAATTGAAAGCTGCTTCTGTGGGCACCGTTAAATTACCTAGAGTCTTGTCCTGCACCTCCACTGCTTTGAACATCATGGAGATTTGGTTTGGTGAAGACAAATCTTGGCTTTTGTCTTTCAAGAGATCCTTGCACTGTAAACATGGTGCTTTTTTCAGAAATGCTTGTACTAGGTATACTGACACATAACAAACTATGTTTGATTCAGTACATCTGCTGGTTCTTCGGTGTCTGAAAGGTTTGAGCTGAAGGTGACGGCCACAGTAGGGCTTTCTTAATCGAGCCTTAATTTCTTTAGCTCAGTTAGAAGAACAGCCTTATCTGCTTGGCAGTTGCTGCCATCTGAAAGCTTGAAGAGCTTCCCGACAATGATATGCCTGAGACCGGCACTGAACTGGAATGTGTTTGCAGTCTCGTTACAGCTGTGCTGCTGCCGAATGATCCCAAACAAGTTCTCCAAGGGATCCTGATTCAGACGACGAGCGAGCAAAAACTTGAAGTTATAGGATTCCTGCAGATCTACCCACAGCATACAAACCGCTTTAATTGTCACCTGCCAGCCCTAAATGGTTCTTGGTTGCCTAGGTTTTTTGAATTTCCAAGATATAATCCATGCAATCCAAGAATGCAAGAATTCAATGTGCCCTGTAGAAGTATTAATTGTATACCTCATTTTTCTCTCAGCTATCTACGCAAGAACTGTTTAATGAATCAAACTGATCTATTTTCACAACAAACTCAGCTGTGCTTGTGGCTTCTGGTGGAGAACATTAAATGCTATGAATGCTTCTATTGCTAGATAGACACTGTTGCTGAGCACCCACTTTACTTTCATGTTACCAAACGCACTTTCATAGATGTGCCCTCAGTGAGTTTAGGTAGGCATTTTAGTTTCAGGTGATGTGTTGATTCATACAAAGTCTTAATATGCCCCCAGGAAGCAACCTATTACCAATAGGAATATCATGCTTCCTCAGATTATTCCTCATACATTTCAACAGGTGGGGGACGTCAAAAATGAAGGAAATCTTCTATTTATCAGCAATAAAGAAAGGCCTGTCAGGGTTCACACCCAGTGTCCTTGCAATAACGCAATTGCTGCTACCCTGGTCACAAACCAATGCTTTGACGAAGAGGCCACATGCCTTTAGCTCAATGATTAGCTTTTTCAATGACGTTAAAAGGGGCCCTGCACGAACTGTCCCCTCTCTTCTCAAAAGGCTACTGGCTGTATCCATTTCTTCGCTATCCCAGAAACCACAAGTGCTGCAGTGTGCAATGTGCCATTTGTTCTTTCTCTGGCATTATCAACATATCCATGTATGATGTCTTCCTTAGGGTCATACTGCAGATTTCTTTTTAATGAAATTTTGTCAAAAATTAGGCAGCAAGCTCTGTCTTGAATTTCCCAATTTTTTTTGCCTTTTCTTTGAATAACTCGAGAATCTGAGGCAGAACTCCTGTCTTTATATTTACGGCCGACAGCCACGTCCTTCAGGACTTGACTGTGGGAAGGCTCAGTACTAGGGTGTGCGAATATTTGAGTTTCGAATTCGAATCGAATACTAACTAATCGAATAATTCGATTCGACTTTCGAATAGCTAGTATTCAAACTTCGAATAATTCGACAGTACGAATATCTAAAACGCAACAAAGGCCAATGGTGCAACTTGGTGAAGGGTAGGGTGGCTAAAACTAACGCTAACGTCGTTACAATAGGCCTTCGTTAAAACTTTCACCGATTTCCTGGTTCAAAATGAGCGCGTGTTTACTTTAGAGGAGGTTATGTTATTTCAGCACGTAAAAAAAAGAAAGACAAGAAAAGTGGCAAGCCTTCTCAACTTCACTTCCGAAACAAAGGTACGGACTTTTGAATAGTTCGGTTGCGTATGCCGCAAGTGCCATAGAACGTCCCGAATTTGGCATGCGAAACCCTTGAGGATTGGCTTCACATGTGAAAATTTGATCACGCTACACATTCGCCACTGCCGTACTGCACCGCTCGTTCAGAAACTCCCATCGTTCTGGTGCTCAAACAAAACGCTGCTGTGAATGGGCACCTGAAGATTTTTGGGCCCAGAGCATGGCCATGGAGCACAATAACGTGACAGTTGTCAGATGAGCCGTATTGTACAATTATAAGAAAAAAAAAACTAGCTACCGTACCACCACCCTCTGTTGCCCAAGAGGTTAAGAGTGGCACGGCTAACTGGAATGGCAGCTCTTCTATCAACATGGTTGCACGCCCATAAAACCTGAAAAAAAAAAAAAAAACTCCCGAACAAGCACGTCACCACGCCGTAGCTTTCTTGATTTTTCCTTTCTCTTGCTGTTACTGACAGTGCACGCTTCGATACTATTCGATATTTTCGGCCACTATGCAGCACTATTCGATTCGAGATGAAATTTCATTATTTGCACACCCCTATTTAGTACCTTTGATAGATATTTATATGCCTCAGGGCTTGTAAAGTAAAGACTGAGGGCAAACTGTCTAAGTCGCATCGGCCATCGTCTCCCATGTTTTTTCAGTGGTTGCAGATGCATTTGCACTCTTAGAATTTCCAAAAAGTCCTTCTTTAGGTACCTGCCTGCTTCAAGAAGAAGCTGCGCATGAGATGCAATTGGTTGCTTGGACTTTTTAAGTCTTGCAACAATTTGATGGATGTGAGAGTTCGCGTCGCGGTAGCGCTGAAGCCTCTTCATATAACGTGGAGTGAGCACTTTCCGGGTCCTGGTCCTGGCTCTTGGGGTTCCTGGAAAATCAAAAAGCCACATCACTAATGTTAAGTCTAAGCAAGAGGCTTTAAAACTTACACTTTGGTTAAATGGTTTAATAAGTTTGGTACACTAGAAACACGTACATTTGTATTTTAATGCAACGTATTATTACCCAGAATTTTGTGTGCATCCTTTACAAAATTTGCAAGCTATGCCCAAATTGAAATACGAGTTCAGGCTAGTGTAAAAGGCTAATTTGGTATTTTTGCATGTTATGAGAACAAAATAAACACAGGCAAAATGTATTTTTTGTCACACAGCCACGTATATGACTGGCCAAAGTAGGCACACACCCAGTGGCGTATAGTAAAACGTTAAAACAAAAGTGCATTTTTTTAATGAAAGCATCTATTTAATGTAATGAGCTGTATCATTAACCAGTTGTAGTGCCAATATTTATATATTGGGGACGCATGTGGGAATAATTCCTTTTCGTTTTGTAGAATGAAGACACACTTACTGGAATTACTATGTAATCTTGCATTAATCTTGCTTTAGTAAGAGGAAGAATACCTACTCTGTGTAGTTGGTGCTGTTGGCAATGGCTCCTGTGCCCCCTGGGATGCTGGCTCTTGTATTGGTGGAGAGATATTTAGGGGCACTGGAAAAGAATGCTGTGTATTTAAGCAGGAGCAATGGCATTGTGCTTTATTTTTGGAAAGCTCCCACTTACTGGTCTCACGCCTTGAGGCTGAGAGCTCTGGAGAGAAGTCGGGGAAATCTTGGTATTCTGAAAGTACACATCATTACATTAATTCTATATCCGCTTTAGAAAAAGACACATCAGATGAAATACACACTTTCGATCAAGTAAACAATGAAAATTACCATCTATGGAAGCAGCGAAACGAAGCTTCGACACTTGTGACATAAGAAATATTATTCGCGAAACCACTGCCGTTACAGGGTGGAAGGTACAAAATACTCATCCGGCAAAATTCGTTACAAAATTTAGATTTTATAGTAATCGTGAAACCAAGGAAAATGATAAGAGTTTCTGAACAATCTCGACGGTCCCAACACACACACACCCCTACATTCTGGCGAGATGGGTCTTAGATCTCAATATCGGTGGAGGGGTATGAGACCCCCAGAGACCGCATTAACTTAAGCCCCCTTGACTTTAAGGACTGCTGATAATAATCTAAATGTTTAACACAATCTAATCATTCATGAAGAACCCCAAAGCACGTTCTCTTTCACCTAATGCGATTATCATTACGTTCAATAATCACCGCTGTGCGCGCCCTTCGCGGATATAAAATCTCTTTTAAAAAACTTGTGCTCGATTATTAGAAACGCTGCACGCATAGCCACTTCAAATTGCCTAGGCGTCCTATTCAAAAATCACGCGCAATCCCTTTAGGTACAGTACACCGAAATCACAAACCAGACGTGTCGCGTGTGCAAGTTACACGGCAATGCAAAGCTGACACTGAACAATATATGTGGTGTATGTATTCGTCATTATAGCAATATATTAGTTGATGTAAAAACTATGTCAAAGAAACGACGACGGACCATTGAACAAGAGCATAACTGACGCTCCGGCTTACCTGTTTACGGTGCGGAATCAAAAGATCGACTCCATGAAAGCGTCAAACGTACCCCTCGATCTCGATCGCTGCGGCATTCCTAAATTCGCCGGTAAACTGAGTCAGCTACTATTGCTGTAAAGATAAAAGGGCGTCTGCGAACTGAAGCGAAAGGCGCTTCCGCATTTACGTTGCCGCCGAACAATTTGAACGCCAACGGCCACGGAAAAGATGGATACAAATTGGATTTAGGTCCATTTAGTCATCACTGAAGTCCTAAAACGTTGACACTTCAATTAAAAAGCAGCTATACATATTAAGTCTAAACATAAGTAACTCTTTAGCTATCCTAAGCAAAATAACATGTTTGAATGATTCATTGGCTTGCGCAAAACAATTCCTTTAAAGTGGAAAATTTGGGTGGTTTAGCGCCCCTAGCAGAGAAAATGCAAACTAAGATAGCCGACCGCTAAAAGAGGAGTCAGTAGCTCCACTCTGCGCGCATATCGATGGAACTCGCTGCGGTCGATTTTTTCGCCCTCTGTGGCGATCGCTAGAACTTGAGACTTTCCGGGGCCTGGCCGGACTAAGAACTGACTAACTTCCCTGTCTTTCCGCTTGTTCCTTCCTTTCTTCTTGACATCTGCTTCGAGATTATTGCGATTGCGGTCACCCGTGTGGATGATACTGACGTAATTCTCCTGTAGAGAAACCACCGTTGTTGCTCTAGGTAGTTTTCCAGTTTTTGAAGATTGTTTGCACAGGGAACGCAAGAAATAAACTGTGAAGGGCACTTTTTTTAATGGGCGGTTTAGCAGCGTCACTCTTTTAGCTGAATGTCTTAATATCGCAGACGATGTAGTTGCCATAACCTTGTTAACAAATGTATCCTATGGCCTTGTGAACAAATGTATCGATGACAGCGCCTACCTGACCTCTTCCATCCACTGTCGGCAACGGCATGTGATTATATGATGACCGATGAAAATAATGGAAGGCACCTGCTATAGGCGATGCGCAAAGCGCCGACCACGCCATCTGCCGCCATGGCTCGGAAGCGCTTGCGGGGCCCTGCGAACAGTGTTGCAGCGAGCGTCTACGCGAGTGCACGGATGGATGTGTTTTTCAACGTGATTTAACGACTCTCTCGGGCTTCAGCGATGTCGAAAAATAACTGCTGCGTTGTCGGCTGCTCAAACACATACAAAAACTCGCCAGGAACGCACTTTTACAAGTTTCCGGTGCTATTTCATGAGCGAGAGCGACGGCGACGGTGGATTGCGGCTGTCCGACGCAAAAGGTAAGCAATCGCGCTTTGTTTAGGCAGTGTTACAACGATTACCGTGTTTTTATTTCTCCATTTATGTTGCTACGTCTTCAGCGAACGCTACTACGTTTACATTTGGTCGCCTCGCCTGCATTGTATATATGCTTCAGTGCACATGAGGTTGTTATCACTGATAAGACGCGATGCCTAGGCTCTCTTGAAAAACGAATGGCGCGAAGCGCTATATGCCAGAGAATGTGGGGCAGGTGGCGGCTCCTTTACAAAAGCGCCGTGGAATCACACGTGTGCTGCACGAAATGGGCTGCCTTCTACCTAATGATGGCACTGGAATGCGATCACCGGTGCAGAATGTTCGCTGTGCGCTCGCCTCAACTGTATGCATATTGGCTGTAAAACATGGCACCTGTTCGCACTGAAGGCTTTTGAAAGGACATTCAACCGATTCAACCTACCTTTGAATGCCTCGTAACATGACTTCATGCTAATAAAAAAACACCCTTGACGTATCCCACAATATTCATGCAATATTTCGAAGATGATTTTAAAAACAAACACCATCTTCGATTTGCTTTAAACATTTCAGAATTAAAGCCAAGCACGTGTTCTAACTTAATCTGTAAAAACATGTTGCATTATTTTTGTGACGTAGAAGTTATGAAGCACGAAAAGTAGCCAAATTGACGTAAACTGAGTAACCACAACATTGAGCGAGCATGGAGCAATAATTTCAATTATCATTATTTTTAGGTCGTGAATATGTTCTGTGGATTGATGGATTGACAGAAAAGAACAGGAACAGTTGGTTCTGAAGAGCGAATTATTACTACATTTTACGCACATCACAAAGAAATTTGCAGTGGCTTAGATCGGCTATGTCAGGACATACGTAGCGTTAGCAAAGGTTCAGCTGATTATTCTTAGCTTTCCAGATTATCTAGGATTATTAGCCTCCTTCTGTTCATTCTTCGTACGCTGAATCGCTAATTGCCAGGCAACTACTTCGGGATCCTATGAGATAAGCTTCTCGGCCCTTCTGCGCCGTTAAGCAGCATTTGCGCTCTCCTTCTCATGGCATTACCCACCTGCAAACGCTAGAGTCACTGTATATGCTACCTTTAGGTAGCAGAGTAGCGCATAGGTCCGGCTAGCAACCACAGCTATGCGGTGAAGTCGCACTTCGTTTTTGCAGGCGACACGCCTACTGTGTCGCCGATTAACCTGTCTGGCGTGTCGAAGACCGGCGATAAACGTTGGCTGTCGATGGCTAGTGTTAATTCAGTTCGTTGCAGCGGCGGCGTCGAGAAATAAAAAAAGTTGGCCCAAGCGGCAGCTTCTCCGCAATGCATGGTTGCTAGCGGCGTTGGAAGACAGATGCGCAACTCTGCTACCTAAAGGTAGCATATACAGTAGCTCTAGCAAACGCCAGTCAGAGGCGCTATCGAGCGGCTTCAGCTAAAGTCACAGGAACGAGAAAAGTACCGCGACCGTCCTTCCCGCCGCCATATTTGGTCCAGCGCGGCAGCAGCTGCGGCGGCACTGTGTTGATTTAACGCGGAGTGACGCATTTTTTACGCATTGCGTGCGCTTTTGCAGCCCCGAATGAAGCATACCGTTGTTCTCTAACTGATTTGGAATGAAATAGCGGCAGTTTTCACTTGCCTACACGCGCACGCACGCGTACTAAAGCGATAAATAAATGCGAACTGCGCGGCATTTACGCGCTCGGCTGTCGGTGTTATTATTAAATTCGAAGCGTTTCTTAGCGAACTTCTGCGACTTTGAACGTATCCGTCCGTCCGTCCGTCCATTCATCCATCCATCCATCCATTCATCCATCCATCTAGCCGCCCACGACTTTGTGCTCTCCTGGCCGTTTCGTTAATGGGATGTACACCAAATATGGTATGGCATAACATGACTGTATGACGAATATAAATTACAGGTTATGACATGAAAATAATAACATGCATGCCATTTACGGCATGATTTACATTCCACGGTGATGGTGTGCTCGCGGCCGCTTCGCTAGATTGATACACACCAAAATTGGTATGGCGTGACAAGAGTGTATGACGAACACAAGTTACTGGTTATAACGCGCAAATCATGACAGGCATCTCATGTAAAACATGATTTACATGGCATGGTCTCGGGGCGCTCGCGGTCTTTTAATGAAATGCATATATGTCAAAATTAATATGACGAGATATTTCTGTATGACGAACGTGAGTGACAGGTGGTAACATGTAAATCATGCCTTACATGACATGCGTGCCATTATTTTCATGTTGCCACGTTGTATTTATGTTCGTCATACATTCACGTATATCACGCAATGCCGATTTTGGTCCATATGAATCCAGCGAATAGGCCGCGAGTGCGCCATGAACATAGCATGTAAATTGTGCCTTACATGACATGCGTGCCATTATTTTCATGTTACCACCTGTTATTTATGTTCGTCACACTGTCACGTCACGCAATACCAATCTGTAGCAGTCAGTTTTCATGGCGCGCTGATCGTTATATGTGAGCCCAAAGGCGTCAGTTTTACGCCAAACATAATTAAAAGCTGCCCGGCAATGTTATTGTGCATGAATTTTATGCCTCAACCACGCGAAACAAGCTGCACTAGTGCAAGGGACACGCAAACATTCCCCAAAACAACATATGCGAATTCTTAATGAAATGCTTGCCTCACAAAGGTGGGTATCAGTCGCGGGAACAAATTTTTCCCGTCGTGTTCTGTGCAGCCACAAAACCCGTCGCTTGGCATCCTTTTTCCCGCTGGGAGTAGCAAAGAGGGCTTTGCCCGCTCCCCGCCGGTTGCTGCACCCAAAAGCGCAGCACCCAGGCATTCATGGATGCCCCGACAGGCTTGCGACGAAGTGTCAAAACGGTACTGGATGTCGTAATGTTCCTGCACTAATTTCTGAGGCTATAAAAACAATCGCCCTCCAAAGCGCCGTGAGTCGCCGGCCGGGAGACACTAGCGAGGCGAGCGAGCTGGACCATTTGTGTGGCGAAGCCGCCGAAAAGGCGCGGCGGCGAAGAGAAAAGGAACGCGGTACTTTTCCCGTTACAGTGACTTTAGCTTCAGCGCAGTGTCAGAAGGCGAAGAGCTGCGCGCGCGCCGGCGCCAGTGTGTCTGGCGAGGCTAGACACCACTCCTCCCGAACGTGCAGACCAGCAGCGGCGAGCCGCGCGCGACAGTGGCGGAGTCTGCGCGCGCGCCGGCGCCAGTCTGTCTGGCGCGGCTAAGACGCCGCTCCTCCTGAAGGCGCACGCCAGAAGAAGCCTCATCCATCAGAGAAACCGACATTTTGTGCCAGAACTGTTTCAACCGCTTCAAACAGATCGCCGTAGAGTCTCTGGATGCATCCCATTCTGACGAAAATTTTGTTCCCGAACAAATTGCTGTCGAAGAGCTAAACGTATTCGTGAAGACAACAAAAATATT
>NC_051185.1:56277252-56356431 GCF_013339695.2 Rhipicephalus sanguineus
GAGCTGCTACAGGAACACTCACCAAAAGTGCTGGGTGTACAAGAAACACAACCTAAAATCCAAGAACACGAATTTTCTACGCCAATATGTCATATTCAGAAAGGACCGGGATGATGCCATCGCGTCATCCGGTGGTGTAGCTCTTATAGTAAATCAAGAGTAGCGTGCACACATTACCGCTCCGAACGTCCCTGGAGGCAGTGGCTGTTCGAGCGGTTCTTTTAAACACTCGTAACCATTGCTCTCTACATACCTCCACACTACCACCTTCCAAACATGAGTTCCAGTCCTTAATAGATGAACTACCAGAACTACCTGGTGCTTGGGGACTTCAATGCACATAGCAGTCTATGGGGCGATTCTCGGTGCGATGCGCGAGGTCGTCTAATTGACAAATTCCTTTTCTCTTCGGGCGCTTGTCTGTGTGAATCAGAAAGATCCAACATATTATAGCCATCGCTAACAATACATACTCGTCTATAGATATCAGCATTACATCTCCGTCGCTTCTACCCTTACTTCAATGGAAGGTCATCAATAACCCTTACGGAAGCGACCATTTTCCTATAGTTCTGAGGCACACAAATATTAAATGAATGTCCCCACAGGTTCCCAAATGGCACATTGACAAAGCCGATTGGAACAGTTTCGTAAGACGGCTCTCTTAAGTTGGAAAGACATGTGTGATTTAAGCATAGGTGCAGCTGTAGACTACTTCACAGCTTTTTTTGATTAATGCTGCCACCAAATGTATCCCACAAACAAGTGGACTGTCTGGCAAACGACGGGTCCCATGGTGGAACAACGAATGCAGGAAGGCGCGCAAAAAACAAAACAAAGCATGGAGGTTGCTTCGGGACTCTCCGACAGCCGAGAACCTTGACAGTTTTAAAAACATAAAATCTCAAGGCAGGAGAACGCGCCGACAGGCAAGGAGAGAAAGTTGGGAGAAGTTTTTAACGGGGATCAATTCGTATACACAGGAGGGTAAGTCTGGAATATGTTAGTAGGGTAGCAGGGCGGCACGTACATTCACTTCCTCTAGTAAACACACAAGGCGACACCTTGGAAGACCAGGCAAACTTCCTCGGCGCACACTTCGAACAAGTGTCTAGTTCCGCGCATTACTCCGAAGTCTTCCAACGGTACAAACAAGAATAGAAAAACAAAAACTAGAGCGGAAATGTACAAAACACGAGGCATACAACCAATCCTTCAGCTTAGCTGAGCTCCATGTATCGCTTAACAGCTGCAGTAATTCCGCCCCAGGTTCTGACCGTTGTGGTATACGACATGTTGAAAACCTACCTGCCGAAACGCAAAAAACCCTACTTTCCTTGTACAATGCCAATCTGGTTTTCCCGGCGAGATCCCCTCCTCTTGGAAAGAGGCGATCGTCGTTCCCATTCTTAAACAGGGCAAAGATCCATCCTCCGTTGCGAGTTACAGGCCCATCGCACTTACAAGCTGCCTGTGACAAACTTTTTTGAAAATATGATAAATCGCCGTCTTATACATTTCCTGGAACAAACAATCTACTTGACCCGTACCAGTGCGGATTTCGCGAGGGTAGATCCACGACCGACCACCTGTTGCGTATCGAGGCACAAATCCGGGACGCATTCGTGCACAAACAGTTCTTCCTTTCTGGTGTTCCTCGATATGGAAAAGGATTACGACACCAACATGGCGCTTGGAATACTAAGAGAACCTGTCCCACCTTGGTGTACGTGTAGAATGCTAGATATAATAGAGAGCTACTTGTCGGATCGTACTTTTCGTGTCCGGGTAGGAAATGTTCTATCAAGACCATTTCTTCAAGAAACTGGAGTGCCACAGGGTGGTGTACTTAGCTGTACACTGTTTATTATCAAAATGAATTCCTTTCGTCTTTGCATTCCACGAAAATATGTTTACTGCACCTATGTCGACGATATCCAGGTCGGTTTTAAATCGTGCAACCTCTCCATGTGTGAGCGTCAGGTCCAGCTAGGTTTGAACAAGATCTCTAAAATGGGCAAATGAGAATGGCTTCAGTCTAATCCTCAAAAAGCACCTGTGTCCTGTTCTCTCGAAAGAGAGGCCTTTATCCTGATCCAGATATTGACCTGATGGTCAACATCTCCGTGAAGACGGAGCACAAATTCTTAGGCCTTATCCTGGATAATAAGCTGACGTTTGTATCACACATTAAGCATTTAAAAAACAAATGCATAAGGGCAATGAATGTTCTAAAAGTGTTTGTCACGCACTACGTGGGGTAGTGACAAAAAGTGTCTGATGAACTTGTATAAAAGCCTCATACGCACTCGCCTAGACTACGGGGCAATAATCTATCAGTCTGCGACACCAAGCGCGTTGAAGATGCTTGACCCTGTCCACCACTCGGGCATTCGTCTTTCTACGGGTGCTTTTCGGCACCAGCCCCGTGGAAAGCCTCTACGTCGAATCGAACGAGTGGTCTCTCCACCTGCAGCGATCCTACATGTCGTTTCTATACTATCTCAAAGTGAACGCAGACAAAGAACACCCCTCACACCCCACAATAATGATTTATCTAGTTCTGCCCTTTTCGACCACCGTCCTTCGGTGCGGACAGCCCTACTCACTTCGTGTGAGGGGCTTGGTTGAGGAAACGGGTGTGCCACTTTTCGAACACTGTCTATTGGCTCCCGCTGCACAACTACCGCCGTGGCGGTGGCAGCTATAGACTGCGACCTTTCTTTTATGGAAGTAACGAAACACGCGCCTATTGCACATATCCGTACATACTTCCTTGAACTACAACACAAATACACTTGTGCAGAATTCTTTACAGACGCCTCAAAGTCCAATACTTCTGTGTCCTTACGCAGCCGTCGGGCCATCCTTTACGGATTCCGGTATTCTACACCCTGAATCAAGTATCTTCACGGCAGAAGCTTACGCGATACTTGCGGCCGTTAAACACATTCACAATTTAAAACTACAAAAGCAGTGATTTACACAGATTCTCTAAGCGTGGTAAAAGCCTTAAAAACTCTGAAAGGCACAAAAACCCCGTCTTTGTCTCGCTGTATTCTCTTTTAAGCACGATATACGCACTCGAACAACATGTCGTAGTGTGCTGGGTGCCAGGGCACCGCGAGATTCAAGGCAACGTGTTGGCGGACCAGCTAGCAGCATCCGCCCACGAAAACAGTCACAACACATCCTTACCTATTCCTCCACTAGACCTAAAACACTTCCTGAAAAGAAAGCTCAGAGCCTTTTGGCAGACCACATGGAATATGCATACACGAAATAAGCTACACGTTGTCAACCGCATCTCGGTAACTGGCCTCCAGTATCAAAATCACGCCACACAGAAGTTACACTCTGCAGACTTAGGATCGGCCACACATACAGTACACACACACACCTTCTGTCCGGTGGCGAGCCACCTTTATGTGATAGATGTGGTCAGCCACTCACTGTCCTTCACGTCCTCATTCAGTGCAAGGAACTCGATGCTATCAGAAAAAAGCACTTTTATTACCCTACCGGCAGCATTTCCATTTCACCCTTCAATGTTCATCGGTAGGGACCCCGCTTTTACATATCAGTCACTGTCTGCTTTTTTAAACGACGTACGGAGTTTTCATGTCTTATATCAAGGTGATCCGTAGCACGGCCTCCTAAACAGAGGTCGCTGCTGCGGTGAATACGCTAAAGACAAGCACTTGCCTCGCGGCCCTTGGACTCAAGGGCATTGACGAGGCATTCGTGCTGATGTCACATCTTCATAGTCTTATTCTTGCGACCACTTGCCATTCATTCCACTACACATATTTCACGTCACTGTCATGATTTTAATATATATATATATATGTTTTACCCGCCTTCAGCGCGAGGAATTTTAAGGCCCCTCTACAGCTACTTACCGCAACCATTGCTCACATCCTTTGTCTCATGAACTGGCGCTCTTTGGCCATCAATTGGCCCTTGCGCCATTAAACACCACATATCATCATCATCATCATCATCATCGTGTCTTCCCTCAGTCCGTGCCTCAGTAGCGCATCTTTGTGCATTCTTACGAAGGTACAGGGTCCATCAAAAGTTCCCAGGCCACGCTGCCATAGGAATACATGGGATAGTGGCCTGGGAAACTTTTGACGGACGCTGTGCACGTACATGGTTGCACTGAGTACCGCGGTGATCTGAGCGAGTTACTGCGCACACATCGCACTGAACTTGCAATTGTTGTTTAGTACGCAACGTTATAGATGTGGCACAACCATCCGTGCGGGAAGTTTCATAAAGTTCACCAAGGCAGTGAACGCCATCTTCAATTCAGTTCTTCACGTAAGTCGTTCCTTTGACTTTTCGAGTGCACTGCGCTCGGAAACGTCATAACTGATTAGAACGCCTGGCGCCGTTTCGATGGTGGAATATCATTCGCGATCATTTTGACATATCTGTGTAGAAACGTACCTGTCGCGCTTTTCTCATATTTACGACTTTCAGTAGCACGATCAGCGAGTGACGCTCTTGTCTCTCTTCCAAGCGCTTCCGGTTCAGCACTTCCGGTTTTCCGAACGTTCAGGAAAAGTCTTCTAAAAAAAGTAAAACTGGTTCGAAATTGATGCTTCTGGTTCAAGTTAATGGTTATTTTGGGTAGTGGTTGACATCTTCACGGCTAACAAAAGATGTCAAGATGTCAAAGTGGTCACGATGTCAAGCAGTAAACACCAACTGGGCTAGACACAAGTTATTCTGAAATATATTTGATACGTATGATATCGGAGCATAGGTTTCCCCGTCCTCTGCGTCCTTGTCTAGTTTATGCGCAGCCACTTTCCCTTGCAAGTGTGAACCGTTGACGCACCGACAGCGAAAGTGCTGCTGTTATTCTTGCTCTAGGGTTCCCACGCGGAATAACGTCCGAACGAGATTAAACATAGACATGTACTCCCGTTTCAAGCAGATATCACGAACGAGACTTATCACATGCGCTTCCCTTTAGCCATAGTTCATACTCCGCAGGTTGTTCTCTTTCCCCAAATTCGCACTCCTGAGACCACTCACCTGTTTCTGGGCACTGCGAAGACTCCGATGAGCGCCAGGCACACGGCGAGCAGGAGCACGAGGAGCACGATGATCATGATCCGGCGTCCCTTCATTGTCGTCGCCAGGCGACCGACCGCCTCGTCTATGCGCTCCCACAGCGGCTGGCCCTGGGGCTGCTCCTCCGACTCCGGCTGATGTTTGAGGTACGTGCCAGCGTGCGGCTGACCGGCCTCTGCCGCAGCCGCTGCAACAGCGGGGGGCACCGACGCAGGCATGCCTGGGGTCTCTCCTCCGAGACGAGGGGCGCGGCACACTGATATCAGCGGCTTATGGTCCTCGCTGCCGGCTGGCTGGCTAGACGACGTAGATCCGCGCGCACTTCGGTCACGGGCTGTCTGCGGGCTAGCAGGCTCCCTTCGTTACGATAGCGGCAACCGACGCTGTCGGCGCAGCAGTTTTTGCCTCGCCGTAGAGTGAGGGGCTCGATGGCTCGGTCGTCCTGCACGGCAGCGTGTGAACGCACGCTTTTGTGGAGAGGCGGTATGCCGGCGGCAGAAGGTATGCAGCACATGGGTGACGCTTCGCGCCGTGAGTGCTATGCGCGCGTCTCAGGTTTCGTGTTTACAAACTCGGCCCGCGATTGCGCCTGATCGTATAAGCTGGAACGGTAGTCGAGAGTTAGACGGAATACCGTCTGGTCAGGTAAAGGCATTGTTAATAAACAGGTCACTGACCAATGTAAAAAAAAAAAATGAAATAACATGACGTTTCGGGATCCGCACCTGAAACGTCATTTTATTTCATTTTGAAATGGGTCAGTGACCTGTTTATTAACAAAGGTGGAATGGTGAGCGTGTACGGCTAAGTTGGGACTCAGGGTCTTGTAACCAGAAAAAAAAATGAAAAGCTAGTAAATATGGCAACAAAAATTACGGTCATAGCGGGCGCTCAGTTTCAGTTTCTTGCCGTTATGTATAGTGGAAACAGTTGAAAAATGTGCCGCCGCTCTGCTTCAACCCCAAGAGATCCGTGGGGAAGCCGGTTGAGGGATATTTGTAATGTTTAAAATACCAGCAACTAGCTGAGAGCGAGAGATAGAGAGAGAGAGAGGATCTCTGAGGATTACGGATGAGATTTTCTTGGTGGCATACCTAGCATGTTTTGGCAGATGGTAAGGTGAACAATTCTCGGAAGAGAACAGCGCTTTGCGATGGGTAGCGAGACACTGGATGCGGTAAAGGAATACGTTTGCCTAGGACAAGTATATTCACCACGGAGGCGAACCATGAGACAAGTAACTAGAAGAATAAGAATGGAGTTGAGCACATCTGGCCGGCATTCTCAAATTATGAATGGTAGTTTACCAGTATCCCTCAAGAGGGAGGTACGTAACAGCTGCATTTTACCGGCACTTACCCACGGAGCAGAAACTGGGAGGCTTACAAAGAGGGTTCAACTTAAACTGAGGGCGACGTAGCGAGCAATGGAAAGAAAAAGTGATAGGTGTAACCTTAAGGGACAAGAAGGGAGCAGAGTGGATCATCTTAGTAGAAAACCAGAAGAAATGAACATGGGCAGGCCACGTAGCGCGTAGGCAAGATAACCGCTGGTCATTAAGAGTAACCGACTGGATTCAAAGAGAGGTCTAACCTTCAAAGCCAGGCAATGTACGTCTAAATAAACTGAAATGGAAATGGAAACGAAGAAAGAGGACAGCGGATGAGCGTTGCTGCCAACTGTCACGTATCATTACACAAACGGTATAGCACGCATTGTATAACGTTGTCACTTGCAGATTCCGCGCGGTCCTTTTAGCGCAGAACGAGGTGTGCTGGCTAACGTTAGCTATGCTTAAAATAAATCAAAAGAAAAACTGGCGCAACATTTACGGTGTATGTTGTGTTCGGTCATCTGTCTGGGACCTGAAAGAGGCGCTCCAGCCACTGTAACCGGCAACCAAGCAGTCTTGTTTTAATAAAGTTGATTCTTTCTTTAGCACCTCTGGTACACCTTTTTGTACTAGTTAGGTACAGACCTAATGAGCAAGGAATTATTATTAAACAACAACAACACAAGCAACAGCTTGCTTGGCTGACGTCAGCAGTGACACCCTGTATGTTCTAGATAAGTTATCGCGAAATCAATGGTCACTTGGCTGTGGTGAGCTTCAATCCAAGCTGGTGGTCATCGTGACGACACTATTACAGGCGATTGTCTAGAGTTAACGGCGGACAATGCTGATACATTGTGAGCGCTCGGACTGACCTATGCACCAAAATGTCTGCGAACGATGTAGGTGCCTACTTATCCCTCTGAGCGCTGAAGCGAAAGCGAACGCCGGTTATCTCTTTTATCAGGAGAAATTCCGCGCTTGTGCAGATTTCCAGTGCTCGCGGCCGACTGATTGTGCATACATATCAGGAGTGCCTGTTTGCGACAAGAAAAGCAACATCGCTGAATATTGTTGTCGTCGTTGTCTGTTTTTGGGTCAGCTCGAAAAAGAAGAGGGTGAGGGTGAAGGTTGAATGTCCGGGAGGAACTATGTTTGCTGTTACATCCATAGGCGTGCGCAGGGTTGCCCATAAGGGGGGGGGGGGGGCAAAGGTTCATCGCAGCGCCCCTCCCACCCTACTAAGTCAATGTATGAGGCAGATTTTGCGCCCCCCCCCCTCTTAGGTAACTAGAACGGTCAATGTACGGGGCAGATTTCGTGCCCCCACCTCTTATGTGATTAGGGGGGGGCGCCCCCCCCCCCCCCCCATTCTCCCCCTGTGCGCACGCCTATGGTTACATCCACTACCTCAGATGTTGTGATTCTGCCTCAGGTTACTCGAGTAAGCTATTTATTGAGATTCACATCTTAACGTTTGCTGTCAAACGGCGAATACGTTTGTTGTACAACGGAAAACTGTCTCCAACATGTAAAGACGTTTCTTTTTTGTTCGATCCAGCATTGACACGTGTCGTCCGCCACGGTGGATCAGCGGTTTCGGTGTTCGGCTGCTGTCCCGAAGGTCGCGGGTTCGATCCCTGCCGCGGCGGTCGCATTTCGGTGGAGGCGAAATGCTAGAGGCCCGTGTATACTCTGCGATGTCAGTGCACGTTAAAGAACACCAGATGGTCGAAATGTCCGGAGCTCTCCATTACGGCGTCCCTCATAATCATATCGTGGTTTTGGGACATAAAACCCCATACATTATTATTCAGGCCCGCAGCCAGGGGGATGGAGGGCTAGCCCCCCCCCCCCCCCGAAATTTTGGTGAAGTAGGTGTTTTTACCAAAAATAAATAATGAAAATAGGTGTTTTTCTCAAACAGTCAAGGTTTTCAGCAAGTGGGCTCCCAGCCCGAAAAAAAATTCCTGGTTACGGGCCCGTTATTATTTGATAAGTGTAGCTTGCCTCAGCTGAAAAGCAGTGTAGCCTCACCCACATACGCAGTTATTTGCAAAAGTGCGTTCAATAACAACAAGTTCTATACTAACTCTGTCTATGAGCTGCGGATTCCTTTCGATAAAGTGTAGCCCGTAATATTACTATTATCAGTAACGTATTGTTCGTATAGCACGTATGTTACACTAACGTTCTCTGATGTAATCGTGTGCGTATGGTCTTTGTACTTCTCAGTTTTTATTTTACTCTTTCTATCTCCCTCTCCGGCGAAGTTCAGTGTAGGGTAGCCAATCGTACTACCTTTACCGCTTAACATCGCTGCCTTTTAAGTGCGGAGCACTTTAGGGACCCGGGGTGTTGTCTCACGTCGTCGCTTGGCGTCACGCTCAAAGTACTAAAATAGGTCAAAAGAGGGCGCGACTGCGTCACCAATGAAGGTTTCTTTTCCCGCTGTGGACGCCGAGCAGGTTACACGTTTGGAACGCCAGCACGCGGTTGTCCATGGACGCCAGCGGCGCCGATGGGCTAATTCGTCTGTCCGAACCAGCGAAGCGATAGCTAAACGCCAGCGCATGGAGCTAGACGCAGATCTACGGAAAAGAGAAGCGGATGCGAAACGCCTGCGAATGCGATGTAACCCTCAGCTTCGGAAGACTCAGACGCAAGCCAAGCGCCAACAAAGACAGGCGAACCCACAGCTTCGACTCACACAAACACAAGCCAAGCGTCAACAGAGGAAGGCGAACTCTCAGCTCTGCTCCGCAGTTTCTGAAGTTCTCACGGTGTGAAACTGGTTGGATTTTTTTTTCTTTCTTTTGCTCGTCTCTTTTCGAGCTTGCAAGTGCTCAACAATAAGATAGTTGGGACTGCGATATCGTTTAGACAGTAGTCAACAGTTACGATGTGTATACACTGGCGAATGGCGTTAAGGATATGACCAAGTAAACCTCTAAGCTCTGATTAGCTGGGTTGGGCAACACTGTACTCTCGCAAAAGCCTTCTATTGGAGGTGCGGAATTTCTTGTTAAACCGAAGTGCACCAGAACTAGAAGAATTAGATCGCGAATGAGAATTCGTGAAAAAGCAAAAAAATAAGCAAATTCAACCGGAATGTGGCCGGCATCTATAACGCACAAACCTGTAAAAATATTTGCAACTTCTTGATGTGCAACAATGCAAACGTCGCAGAATTCTAAAATTTCAATGAAATAACATTCCTCACCTTTACTCGTGCTGGTGGCCCCGACCGTATAGAATGGTGCACTTCACTTCGTGACAAGACACACGTTTCTGCTTTAGACCTCAAGCGAGCTGCGTGAGCGCATTGAAGGCAAGATGTCTATACACGCATGCGCGAGCTTCAGAATTTTCTTTACGCCTTGAGTCGTTCATGTGAAGTACCGTGTAAAGTCAGTATAGTATATGGTAATAACTCAGTAAAACCGGTCTTATGTTGTGTTGTATCATATAACCCCCCTCTCCGCCCTTGCGTACACGATAGTAGATTGCATGTTTTTTTTTTTTACAGTAGACGTGTCTGTCTCTTATCAGGCATATACTGCTGCTCCACAGGGGCACCATAGACGAGAAAGAGCGGCGAACGAAAGGAAAAACAATCAAAACAACGTCAAACTCTATGGTGCTGTTATGGTGGAGCTACTGCACTTGGAGAAGGTTCCCTACCTTTGAAGGGAGCAATTCACTCCGTGGATTTTTTTTTTCTGCTGCGCGAAGTACAAAACACACGGGCAATCTCCGTATAGAAGCAAGCGTATATGGATGTTGACACAGACGGGCAGCGTTTCACGTAAGGCGCCGGCAGAGCTATAGGACGAGCTTGCGGAAAAATGTTTACCCGAATGGGAAGATACAGTGGCTTGCAATAGGGGCTGAAAGAATTGCTGCGCAAGTACACGGTAACTACCGTCGCAGACGAGCTTCCTCCTATATTAGTCGCGTTTGTTGTACGATGTGAGACTTCGTAATCGATGCACGCGAACGAGCCAAACGGGGAGTCTTCGCTTTTTTTCCCACGCTAAGCTCTTTACAATGTTCTCTACGATGCCGCATTAATTATGCAAATGAAGCCAGCTGATTGGCACGCGAGTCACTTTCTTCTATTATCAAGAACGGGGCAGGGTGGGCATGGCGTACGTGAAATACCCTGCTAAGTAACGTACTAATGTTGCTGTCTCTGCAAAAACAAGTCTCCCTTGTTGAAACGTTGGATATTGCAACATTACCTGTTAGTAGATTCCTCATTACTTCAAAGCCTTCATTTTGCCCCGGAATTCTTTCTCTCTTGTTTGAAGGGAGGTCCACACGTAATGTTTCGGCGAGAGCAGGAGTCGAGAAATGATCTGGTCACGTGTCCGGCAATCCGAAGTTAACTTTTCTTCAGTACAAACCCACTATCTCAGACGGGTGGTGACACCCGGGTTGTGGGTTGTGCGAAGCCGTGCTTATTAAAAGAAATAGAGCGTGGACATTTACAAATGCGACAGAAAATAATCATAAGATGAAATCTCCAATAACGCAAGGAGTACGTAGCGCTTTAGTATTTGAAGCCTGAGTTAAAAGGAATAAACAAACAAAACAAAAAAAAACGAGTACCTAACTGGAGCGAAAGCTCGTAATAGTATGATGCATGTGTCTGCTGCGCCAGAATTCAAGCGACTACTAAGCAGTCTGTAGTCAATAGTCTGACGGAGTCCCGTCTGGTCGGGGAGAAACATATCCAAACAAAAGGGAAAAAAATAAAATAAAAGACAAGTGACTACTAAACACATTGTAATGGAATGCCGGGATACCCAACAACTCCTGTTGAAGGGGTCCATGTCTCAGAGGCTCTGTATTTCAAAGCAGGTGGAACAATTAACCAGTGAGAGGCTGACGTGAGCGAGAGACGTTGATAATATTCGGGAAATGAAAAAAAAAAAAGCACTAAATAGCTTTATAAAACCGGCAGCAGTCATTGGAAGCGTAAGTAAGCGTACGTTATATAAATAGATGATAGTGAGAGCAAGAAGATGTAAAAAAAAAGGGTATACCCAGGATGCTGGAGTGTAAACAAAATGAAGGAACACTTTATTACGACGAACAGGCCGCTTGTCACAACCAGTTTTCACAGCGGATGCCAATAAATATCACCATCATCATCACCATAATCATCTTCATATATGTGAATACCTTGATATATGTTGGCGCGTTTCACACGTGAAGTTTCGAAGGATAAGCAAGAATACAAGGGATTGATGACATGTATCTGGAATGCATGGTTCAGATAAAAGGTTTAATAGCCTCGCCATGTAGTCTTTAAATAGTGAAACAGGAAGCGAAACTTTAAAACATGGCCGCTGGAACGAAGAGCATATGACGCGTTTAAGTCTGAGCTATTCCATGATGAGAAGTAACTATCCAATGAAAACAAAACCTGGCTGTTTAAAATGTAATTCTCCGATTCACTTAAATGTCTTACTTGCTTCAGCTAGATCACAAGCAAGGCTGTTTTTGTCTTTAAACTAAGTGAATCGAAATTTGCATTGCAGTGTTTGCGACCTACTTGTAAGTACAAATGTGTAACTTACGGAATGCACAGAAAATATTACCTTTGTTTAGCGTTGTGGTTAAGCGGCGAGTGGCTCAGCGGCTACAGCTTTGCGCTAGAAAGCACGAAGTCGCGGGATCGTATCCCGGCCGCGGCGGCCCTATTTTGATGGAGGCGAAATATAAGAGATCGTGTATCGTGCATTCATTTCATGTTAATTTACCCCAGGTGATCAAAGATCATCCAGAGTACTCCAATAGGACGTGCCTCCCAAAAATATCGGGGTGATTTTGACACGTATAACCCTTCAATTTAACTTTCTTTATAGTTTACCAGATGCGAGACTAGATGAGATTTCCAGATCGTGGGAGATACAACATTATAAATGAAAAAGGACTTTGGTGGCTTACGCCGTAGTGGCAGACTTCGGATTAATTTTGACTGCCCTAGTTTCTTCCACGCGCACCTAAATTCATGTACACAGGTGTTTTTGCATTTCGCCACTACCGACGTACAGCCGCCTTCACCGGTAATCGAACCCGCGTCTTGTATCTTGGCAGCGCAACTGCAGTATAGCCTGAAATTGGAAACTTCAGTGTCAACTCACAGTTTTCACGCGTACCGGCCGAAGCGAAGTGTCTATGCGGCCGTACTCGTCACACAAGTTGTTCGCTCTGTCGGAATCATCAGAGGTTAACGTAGTCCGCAGGTGGCCTGCAGCCGGGAAGCGATAATACACAGTGGCTTTGAGTTGGAGTCTCAAACACCTGTTTTAAGCGTCCTCGTCGTGAAAAAAAAAAAATGTACGCGTTGTCACGGCGGCTAGCTGTGCACTTCATCCGGACCTGTTTCACAACTAGAGTAGCGGTAACGATGAAAGTTATATGTGCTGCGGTCTATGGATACAAAGGTGGCATTTGTAACGTAAACGTAATTTTTAAAACGCGCGTGGCACATCAAAACTCGTGATCTTACTGCTCCCACAGTCCCTCTCCAAATTAAAAAAAAAAAATCACAGCATATCCACGTGGTGAATGATGATGAGTGGGGCGAAGCTCCGGAGAGAATCATCGGTAAACCGTGAATGTTATGTGTAACGCCCCATCAATCATCATATGAAGAGTGCGAAACACTGTGTGTATATTACAAACATCAAACTTTTATTTTTCTTAATTAGATGATGCTTGGCGTGCGTTGTCCCTTCATTAACACGGCTTTATGGTCCGTGAAGTGAAGGGACAGGGGTTCTTGTACGGGTTGCAACTGGAAATTAGAAAATACCACGTCTATACACGTCCCTCGGATGGTCGTTGGTTTCATATGATCAAAGGACGTGCACGTGAGAGCATATGTGGCTGCCATATGTTGTATTAACCACTCAATGTTCTTTTCGGTAATATCGACATTCAGGTCATCAACTAACACAAATGGTCTATTCTTGTACTTGTCATAATTACACAATGCCGTGTCAATGAATGTCCTAATATTCCCACTCGACTAATTGGGTGCAAGGTACATGGTCATGATGATGCATCCATCCAAATCGATGGCAGCATATTCACCGTTGTGGCTTTGTGTCGTTGGTAGTAGTTTGAGATCTTGTGCCTTTTCGCCGCCTTCTGTGCCCTCCGTTCCGCAGCCTTGTCTTCCATCTGGCGACTCCGAGCTATAGAGAAAGTGTGCCAAGAGGGAGCCTCATGGCGCGTTACTTGTGAAATGTTGTCTTCGCGTGTCGTTGAAAACACGAGACGTAGTAAAGAAGAAAGAACGCCGCACAGGCGAACACGCACGAGAGTGTCACTCGTCAACGTCGTCTTCTTCTTCTACTGCATACCAGAACGCGCGCAGTAAAGAAGAAAGAATGCCACACAGGCGAACACGCACGAGAGTCTCACTCGTCAACGTCGTCTTCTTCTTCTACTGCATACCAGAACGCGCGCTTCTCACGAACTAGAGGTGGCTACTACAAACAAACCTACATACAAACGGAGGATGGACAGACCCACGGCATAAGGAGCTTCGCCCCTAAAAAAAACGCCTGTAGATGTGTTTAGAACTTTTGTGTGACACGCGCGCATGCATGCACGCACACGCACATACACACACACACCCACGCACACTGTTACAGCTTCCTCTGGCAGGCTACCACGGTGTTAGAGGTTTCTATTCGTGGAGATCACAGGTCGGCAAACTCACTCATGAATCGACTCACTCAAACTCACTCAAGTCGGCCCGTGAGTCTGAGTCTGAGTGAGTCCGGGTGAGTAATATGTTGGTGAGTTTGTGTCCGAGTGAGTCCGGTTGAGGAAATTTTTAGTGAGTCTGAGTTCGAGTGAGTCCGGTTGAGGAAAATAATGGTGAGTCCGAGTCCGAGTGAGCCCCAAGCGCAAAAGATATTTCTTGAGTGAGTCTGAGTGAGCTCCACCTTTTATTGCCGGCCTATAGTCCTATCTGCTCATCTTCAGCGTTACTGTAAGCCTTATATCGCCTTACGTTTATACTCAAATTTATTCACACGTACCTCAAGGCGCTCACGTTCATGCGCCACCTCAATATTTATTGGTCAGAGACGTGAATTGGGAGGGGTGCCATGACCCCTCCCCGCAAACTCTTTTCACGGAAAGTTCTCGATAAAACTATCTCGTGTGAGTTGGGTATTTCATAAAAATGTCCTTGATGGATTATTCATAACTCGTATTTGAAGGTATAAGATCAAAAGCCGTATCGTAGAGCACCGATTATGTGAGATATTGTCAATAAACATAATTGACACCAAGGTCGAAAAAAGGTAGTTTTACGCCCACGCACTCATGAGTCGACTCACTCAGGCTGACTCAGACTCATGTCAAGCAGTGAGCCTGAGTCTAAGTGAGTCCGGCTGAGTAATATGTTGATGAGTTTGAGTCCGAGTGAGTCAGGTTGAGAAAAAAAATTAATGAGTCTGAGTCCGAGTGAGTGCAGTTGAGGAAAAGTTTGGTGAGTCTTGAGTCCGAGTGAGCTCTGAGAGCAAAATATATTTGTTGAGTGAGTCTGAGTGAGCTCCAACTTTTTTGCCCACCTACGGTGGAGATAAAACTGACTTCCGAATTCACAAAACAATAACACCCGTCAAGTCACAGCAACTTTAAATCTTCCACGTAGTACCTCATAATGATGCGTACGCCTGATTCTTAAGTGAATGACACACGAAGCTGCATTGAGAACAGCGACGACAGATTTGATGATATTAGGTCAACGACTACTAAACCGCAAAAGATATACTTGGCCTATGGGCAACAGTAAGTTGCAGAAAAAGAGTAGTCGATTTCGAAAGTTATGTTTGAAAGCACGAATATATCATAGGTTTATGCGGAATCTTAGCCTTCCCGAATACAGGATTGAATGTACAGGTGGTGTGCATGTCATACAAAAATCAACTTGTAATGTTAATAATTGTTGGGATTTCGCGGCCCAAAACCACGATATGATCATGAGGGACGCTTTAGTCGAGGGTCCGGAAACGTTGACCACTCGGGGTTCTTTAACGTGCACCTAAATCGAAGCACACGGGCTTCAAGCATTTGCGCCTCCATCGAAAATTCGGCCGCCGCAACTTGTAATGTTGTGAAGTATATATGTACGTGTACTTGGCGTATTCATCTTTTAATCTAATCAACTGTGAACTGTGAACTGTATCCGCTGTCGGGCAATTACGGGTTCTCCTATTTAGGTAAATGTACAGTCGGCGTCACTAGGTCTAAGAAAACATCGAATTTCCCAGCAGCTTGTGACTGTATTCGGTCGAACTGCACAGTACCTACATGTTGTGTTGTTAGCACATTTTATATCAGGCTGGAAATCTAAATTAAAGGCTGCCTGACAAGGCAGAGGGAATATTCAGCTTTTTCTTGTACCTCTCGGTCACTAAACTTCTTACGCTGACATTGTAAGTGCTTGTATTGTGACTTTTTCTGTATTTTCTGTGGCTTCTGAACTAATATGCAAAGCTCTGTGTTCATACTTTATGATTTAGTGTTTGCCGGCAGATTTTGTCACATAATTTTGTTCGTAATATGACGAAAAGTAGGCGGTGTCACCCAAAATGTGCCAACCTTTCCCTTGAACTCTTGTCACTAAAAAGGAGATAAAAATTTTAATGTATGCGCGTTTAACGAAAGTTGCGAAGATTGGATTCCGGGACCTGGTCGTGTATTGTTGCTTTTATGTGGATCATAACACCGCTCAATATTAGAACAGCATGGCTAACGATGGCTTGATGAATGGCGAAAATCAACAACCTGCCTGCGAAAATCCTGCAGGAGATTATCGTTAACGACGTCGTGCTACCGGAATTACGGCCTCCTCTGGAAAAAACCGCAGACACAGACAGGCAATGTAAGGGATAGAGGATTGCTGATAGAAGGGCAGTGTTTTTCTTGCGGATTAAGTGAGCTTTAGGCCGCTTTGCGGCAGCTCTCAAAACATCCGTCCGTGGTGAAAAGTACCGCATTTACTCAATCACAGACGGACCTCCATTGCAGACTCACACTTAAGGGAGTCGATGTATGCGCAGTCTGAAATTGACGTGCTGCTTCCAAAAAACGTTTTCCGAACGTGTTTGGTGTATAAAAGCGCGTTTAAGCTCTAAGCAGTGAAATGCTGCCTTTCTGTTATTGCTGTTATGTGCTTATATGTTCTCAGGTGTGAGCCTAGTGTATCTGCTGTGACATCGTAGTTACTGCTGTGTGTATTTCTCATGAGGACACGAATGATACCAAAAAATCACATGACCATTTGATGCCGTCATGTGATGATTTTCGTTATGACGTCATCAGATGACGCCTCTGATGACGTCTGATGGCGCAGTCGACAGCGAACGTACAAGTAAGTTAATGTCTCGTGAAAGCATACGCTTTCGCCTGAGCTATACTTAATGTTTCCTAAAGGGACTGTACATAATTTTTAACAGCAAAGCTGTTCTTGGTCGAGCTTTTCATGTCAGGGATCCGTGGTAACGCTGTGGGCATCACGTACGGGTATGCACCACAGACATTGGGTAAATCTCCCTACTCAACACTGGTCCACTAAAAATGAAGGGAACAGTTATCCCAACAAACGGGTATGTGCCACAGAAATCTGTGCGGCCTACCAGAAAACTATCGTCATCATAAACGCCTATGTGCCACACAAATTGGGTATATCCCACTACTCACCACTAGTTCACTAAAAATGAAGAATAAAACTCGCCATCAAACGGGTATGTGCTACTGTGCTGCCTATCAGAAAACTATCATCATCATAAACGGGTATGTGCCACAGAAATTGGGCATATCACACTGCTCAATACTACATAGAAATGCGTTAGCCTGACAAAGGGAAGGCCACTAGCTTCGCTGTTTCATCAGTGTCCACGAGCGGAGCTGGTTGCATTTTTATTTTTTCATATCTGTGGACAAGAGTTAATTGACCTATACCGCTGATATCCTGCTTTGAGGTCGTACGTGTACTTTTAACATTCTGCGCAGCTGTCGTTGCAGGTGTCTGCGTAGCAAAGCTCTCTAGGATGCCTGGCAGCCGGTTCTGACCGAGATGTGCAGCGTCAGTACGGAAAGAAGCATGTCAGCTGGTTAGTAAGCCATAACTTTCACTGGGAGACTATTATTACCAGACTAGGAGGACTGGGAGGATTCTTAGATATTAATCTCACATAGCTGGGTATTTGCTCGTCCATATTAATCTAGCTTTACAGTGTGAAAGCTTAGTGAGGACATGTATTACCGGAAAGCGAAATGACAAAGGAAAAAGGGACATGAGAACGTGAACATTTGCTTGCGCGCAGTTAGAAATGTTACACAGGATGTGTCTCTTAGCATAGAATGTAATGAAACCTGTCGCGAAAACTTTTTGTTGCGAAGGTTCTAACGGTTGTGTTAAATCTTGCACAGGATATTTATTTAGCCCCGCCACGGTGGTCTAGTGGTTATGGCGCTCGACTGCTGACCCGCAGGTCGCGAGATCGAATCCCGGCCGCGACGGCTGCATTTTCGATGGAGGCGAAAATGTTCGAGGCCCGTGTACTTAGATTTAGGTGCACGTTAAAGAACCCCAGGTGGTCGAAATTTCTGGAGTCCTCCACTACGGCGTCTCTCATAATCATATCGTGGTTTTGGGACGTTAAACCCTAAATCTTATTATTATTATTATATTTATTTGACACTTTTTTCCCCGCCCCTGTGCAGGGTAGCAAACCAGGTACTATAGTACCTTTTAATCTATTTATCTCTTTTTGGGGAAAGACTGTGTGCATATAGGCGAGTGAACACGGCAAACGCGATTTATTCAGCCTTCGGACTGCTGCAAGGAGCGCTTTATCGCGAATCACAAACAGGAGGCTTAGATTCGTCCTTATCGCCTTTACAGCACCCTATATAAGCTCCTGAGGAAGCACTGTGCAGTTTGCACGCCTATACGCAATGGCTTAGGTGCCCATCGTCACGATACGGCTATGGTTTCCTGTGCCTTCTTTAGGAACTGCGCAGTTAATAAATCATACAGCGTGTCTTAAGCTGAGTTGGTCGTCTCGTCAGCAAAAAGTGGCTTGTTCATTTTCCGTAGGTTACGGTCGCAGCCGTTAAGACGAACCGTCACGTCCTCCTTCATTTTGCATTCAGACGCGAGTAAGAAGGAATGAAACAACTTTATTAATAGTGAGTCCTGCGAGTTGGTGAGGCGGGCCAATGGCCCCGCCTAGGTGGCTAACTTTGAGGACTTGACGATACAGAATATTTGTTTGCCGCTTATGGTCTAATTAGAAGTGTCTCAAGTTTCATTTTCGGCGTTGCGTATATTTAACGTCTGTCAATTTGTCTCGTCGCAAAGTTGTCTCATCATCTTAAGAAGAAGAAGAAAAAAAAAGCGAGCGATCTCTAGAAACGCTGTTACGCATCAATGGATTAGATTTAACACCTTCAAATTTACGGTCCCTAGGTGCACCGACCCTTGGGTACAGCGACGGGAAAGTATGAGAAGTCGTTCAAGATTTCATAGCAGAGTCAATGAGATTTACACAATAACCATGAATCCGAAAACCTCATAGTCAACCAAAGTAGGCTCCGTTATATTTTCTTTTCTACAATTAAATCAATTATTATTTGCTAAGGATCGACTCGCCCCCCTTTTTTATGTTCAAAATAATAATTCTGATAAAAAATCTTCTTATTAAACGAAATGACAAATTATTTTCTTTTCTATATTTTAAATATTTTATATAGGTTACCCGATCCTTGGCCGATCCCCCAGGGTGGGTGTCAGCCAGGATTTTAGGATCTGCATCGACGCTGTGAGTTCTTACATTTGCGGGCACGTTGCAAGCCGGACATGGCGACGTCGTGGCCCCTGATTGGGCTCACTGATTTAGGATAGCAAATAATCAGGATATGTCCTGACATCACCTTTTGTTGTAGAAGTTCGTGCGCTTGAAAATCGAGAGACACAAGCATTTTCACTATAGTTTGGCCTTAGTGTGTAGCGTACGCGTTTGAGTTTTCGTCAGTGCATCTTCTGTCGTGGCTGGCGGTCACTTGAGACGATAGCGAGAAATTATCAGCGCGCGGGTGGCGACGTTCGCTATCAGTGCAATGCGAGAAAACGGTAAAAGTGAAATTAGAAGCGGCTCATGGAGGCACTGTATGCGACGCCGACGCTGTGCCAATTTCGTATGTAGTCTGGTTTTATAGGCAGATGTCTTACTTTCGTTGGGGCACCGTTACCAACCGCTTTTTACTGTCTCCAGCTTTCGCACGCTATAGACTATTTAACGGGTGGGTTTCGCTGCAGCCATAGTGGGTTTTAGAACGAAGAGTGCTACGGTAGACGCGATCGCTTCAAAACGGTTGGATTGGTGCATTGGCCGTTTCATAACCTTATTAAGTCATGTGGGGATATACAAAATTGACAAAACATTCGCTTAACAGCCAAAGGGGGCGCCGCCCTTGCGTCTTGCTTGAAGTCGTGTATAAAATATTGTGTCTGAAGCATTGGCGTAGTCATCGGTGAGGTAGGGGGGGGGATTGAGTACCCCCCCTTAAATTTTTCAATTTTGCATGTATACATATGCCGACGCACACGAAAAACACACGCAAGAACGTACATAAATGCTGGTTGAACCCCCTAGACAAAATATTTCTTACTACGCCACTGGTCTGAACAATAATGTAAGGATGAGCCACGTGATCTTCCTTGTACTCAAAAGCTTTTACTGAAGGGCGAGTTGTAGTTAAGGATAACCTTGGCAACGGTTGAACTGGTCGTCTAACGTCTCTATTGTGTTCGCATTCTTTCTCCACAATATGCGCATATTGACGGTTCGCGAAGCTTGCGAGCTCGGAGCAGATTGCAGTCTACACGTATATTTGGTTGCTGTGTATCTGGCATGCACACATCTTCTAAAATCATGATCTGTTCAAAAAAAAAAAAAGACTAGATTTCGCTGCTTCTCGTGTTTCTCCCTAGTGTTGAGTGGCTTTTGCCAACGATGTTCTTTGATAAAGGCCGGTCCCCGGCCGAAAGCTCAAAATAAATGTTATGTTTTTCACTGTGACTTTCTCTTATATATATATATATATATATATATATATATATATATATATATATATATATATATATATAGACAGAGAGAGAAGGAAGTGATAGAAAGAAAGAAAAAGAGAAATGGAGGGAAACAAAGTAAGGGAGAATAGTGCGAAGCTACCAGAATTATTTTGGTTGTATCTATTAATATACTTTTGACTTTGGTCTTTGAACGCGACACGTCGACCGAGCCATCTTCCGGTGTAAGGCCACCCGTGGCCTTACACCGGAAGGTGCAATACTGGACGCGCGGGGTCATTACACTTAATAGGACCTTTTGGGGGCCTAGTTGGTGCATACTGACAAAAATTACTTAGCGCAATACAAACGCAGCACACAAGGAAGGTGCACAAGGGACAAGTGCCACTTGCAACAGTTTATTCCACAACGGCGTCATGAAACATATATATACCTTTGGCACATGCGCAGACCCGTTCAAAGAAAAAAACAAGAATGAAGATAACAGATTTTCTATCGCATATACGTGTCGATGAAGCTAAATTCGTTCGAGTGCAGAGTGACGGAAGGTTCGCTAACGCACCCTTCCCCCCTCTTCTTTATGAGAAATGCCTCCAGTAACATGCAGGCTTGCTCATTGCGGCTTGCTCATTGCTCATTATCTTCATGTCTTGTTTTTCTTTTCTTTGAACGGGTCTGCGCATGTGCCAAAGGTATATATATGTTTCATGACGACGTTGTGGAATGAACAGTTGCAAGTAGCGCTTGTCCGCTGTGTACCTTCCTTGAGTGGTGCGTTTGTATTGCGCTAAGTAATTTTTGTCAGTCATTACACTGTCCTTTTAGGGAAAGGTGGGTGCGCGGAGGCTGCATTATTGTCAAAATATGGCATCGCTTCCTAAACTATAACATAAGGTTCGCGTTAAGCAAAATCATTCGTACTGACCGTCTACATCATGTTCCCTTTTTTTTTCTTCCTTCCTTGTTACATTCCTCTTTCCCTTCCTTTCCGTCCTTTCTCATGTGCTCTTAAACATGGTATTAGACGACACACACACGCTGTAAATATGGTTATGTCTTGAAGAAGACGGGGCTCCCGTCGAAACGTCGACAAAACAATCAGTTGTTTTTTATGAAGGCGCATCTACGTTTATATATATATATATATATATATATATATATATGGTCATTCCATGCCAACTGTCCCAGTTTGGGCGCTCGACAACAATCGATTTCTCTGAAAAAATCTGAGAAAATTACAGACATCTAGACAATAGTTGTACAGTATTTTCCTAAAATATTTTGAGCGGCAAAAATTTTTCGGGCACGTGAGCGCCATTTGAACTTCTCGATATGCTGGAAAACCAGGTACGAAAGAAAAATTCGCTATAAAGGGACCGTTTCACGCATTCATTCGAAACTCGCTTTTTTGTGTTTTTAGAGCATTTCGCTTTTGTTATAGGACAGTTGCTTAGAGTAGCTTTATATTTTTCACTCCTTGGCGCGTAGGTAAAATTGAGTAAGTTGCTGCGTTTTCGGGAATTTTTTTACAAAAGAAGATTGTAGACCAAATACATCAATTATTTCTATAGAACTCTCCATAAAACGTACTATCTCCTAAACTTCTTGTTTTGCCTGTGTGCGGCGCACAGGTTCTAAAATAAAATCCTGAACTTGGAAAAAACGCTACATTGGCCTATGTTGAGACGTCTGTGGCACCCTAAGGTGGTCCAAGAAAAAAATAAGCAGAAAAGCGCGTACGATTGAGAATCATAACACCTTTGTCCACAAAATGTTTAATCGAAGTAGTTTTTGTTTTAGTCAAGAAAACTTTTTTTGAAGTTTAGTCCCACCATTGCATTGTTTTGCTATGGGGGCAGTGCAAACCGACTGAATTTACTGCATAAAAAAAAAGAGGTAGTGTATTCGTAGCACATCGTTTTCAGCTCCTTTTGTTAGTACTTTATAATGTATATTACATATCAAGGAGATGATAAACAGAGGTAAAAAGATAACAATAATATTGGCTAAGATGCCGGAATTCCCCAATAATGAATATATTGGGAAGCTCAAATGGCGCTCACATGCCCGAAAAATTTTTGCCGCTCAAAACATTTTGGGAAAACACTGTTGAACTAATGTCTATATATGTGTAATTTTCTCAGATTTTTTCTGAGAAATTGATTTTTGTCGAGCGCCCCGACTGGGACAGTTGGCGTAGAATGACCCTATATATATATATATATATATATATATATATATATATATATATATATAATATATATATATATATATATATATATATATATATATATATATATGGTTCACTTATGCCTACATACAAATAAATATGCGCTGACATCGCGTACAATGAGAAACGCAAGCCACTTTCGCGGTCGGCACTGTACGCTTACTTTAATTCCATTCTAACCTCTCAGCATGAACTTGCCTGAGCACCTGTATTTTGAATCCGTAATTAATCGAGATTCAAACCGACCAGTGCTTCCCATCTGGCATATCATTTTATTGCCACTGTTGTTTTTCTTCGCAGGTCGCCACATTTGTATGCGACACGTGCAACGCAGCAGTCTGCCCAGCATTCACCACAACGCACAGTTGTAAATGAGAAATCTTCTTCCTTTATTCTCGCTGTCGCGCCCTTCGTGGCATTCGAGACGTTTTGCAATTGACACGACCGTATAGACACAGAGGTAAAGACGCGGTATACTTGTCGCTAACGTTCGGCATATAAGCAGTTCTGGCTCTCGACGTAAGCAGCGGTCCCTATGAGGAAACATACCCGGGCGCGGAAGTAGGTTTTACTCTTTCGCTATAGTAGAATTGCGCTAAATCACCTCTAAACCACCCAAAGCTCGAAATTTAGAGTTGTTCATGAGTTTGCAACGAACACGTCGCCGCGAGAATTTTTGTAAACGGTACCGTAGCAGCGGAGTTACGCGCGTTTGATAATACAAGTGCGGCCCTGGCTCGTTTCACTTTTTCCTTCTGTACACGGATTCGTCGGATCGCCTCTCCTCCTGGCCGAGTGTTCCTCCTCTCCGTTCGAGGAGGAGAGCAGCGAGCTCGTAACTGCGAGCAAACACTTTTTTTTTTTTGTTGCTGACATGACCAGATGCGACTAGTGACGTCACTATCAACACTGGGGATACCGAAAGGCCTGGAGAGGAGCATGGGATTGTTTCTTGGATTTCGTGGCGCGCCCGCGGCTCGTAGCGCTGTTGCGTTTGGCATTGTTGATCGTGACAGAATTCCGAACTCGACGCGCCTGTTCACTTGAATATTAATAATAATAATAATATGTGTTGAAGTTTACGTCCCAAAACCACGATATGATTATAAGGGACGCCGTAGTGGGGGGCTGTGGAAATTTCGACCAGTTGGGGATCTTTCACGTGCATCTAAGTCCAAGTAAATGGGTCTCTAGCAATTCGCCTCCATCGAATTGCGGCCGCAGCGGCCGGGATTCGATCCCGCGACCTTCGGGTCAGCAGTCGAATGTTTACTTGAAATGTTAAAAAAAAATCGGAAGTGGGTTAGGGGCCCTAAAGCGCGTAGGTGGACGTCATAAATGCACCATGGGATAGCACAAGTGTCTAGCCCTCTGTGGTTCACCCACGTTTTTCGCTCGTTTCCGCGTGATCAGGAATGCCCCATTCCTTCGCGTTGTCCTCGATGAAGTTCAACATCATCTTGTTGGCCGCGTCTGGTTCGTCGACGGCCGTGTAGTGTCCCGCTCGGAAGAGCACCACGTCGGTCATGTTTCGCACCCTGATCACGAGACCGGATACGGAACGAGACGTGGGATACGCCTTCCAGTGCTTCGGCTCCGCCTTCCGGAACTCCTCGGCGCCGGTCCAGTCGAGGGACCGGAAGTACTCCTGGAGATTCCGCGACGGGAAGAGCGTGTCCATCTGACCCGTGTAGAAGAGCACCTTGTACGATTGGAGCAGGGCCTCTATCTCGTGGCTATTGGGAGGAAACAGAAATATTATTTTGTCAAAAAATGAGCCCGGGCACAGGAAATGGCATTATTTTCCTAATGCCTTAAGGTTTAATGCTATTTGCGCGGTGCCACACAAGGACAAATCAAATGGCATTCGCCTTAATGCCATTCGTCACCTAATTCCTTCGTTAGAACTCATTCGACTGACAAATGCGTACTCTCGACGCCAATCCATTGTGTCAAAGATATTTTACACATGACCGTTAACAAATCTCGTGTTATCCACCATACAATGGTCGAAGTTGCTGTGGTTAGCTGCAATGCTGTAAAAAATAGCAACAAACTCAAGCTACTGGTGCCATAGTATGCTTACTTCATTCCACTAGCCTTGAACGCAGATTAGATTTGCTAAAATGCATGTTCATGTTTCACTATTACGCTGAGGTTGCTCACTTCGAAAGTCATTGTGATCGATATCATTAGGTCAAATGCCATTAAATTTATACGTGCGGCAGCTCGGCTGCAAAAAAATTTCATTCAGGAACTTAATGCCTCAGCTAATGAATGTCATTTTTTGTGCCCGTGTGGCACGGGTATTAATTAGACAAAAGTGAATGGCAGTGTCACAAGGAGCCATGCGAAATTTGTAGTTATGGGTATTACAGTTTTTTTTAACGGCGCTACTTGGGGTAACCCGTACTTGATGTGCGAGAACTGAGTGCAGCGGCTTTAAACGACCCCCATTTTCCTATAGAGATCTAAAGTCGACTGGTAACTTACGCTCCGCTTGTACCAAGCTAAACGTAGCGCTGCCGCTCGGCTTAAGAAAACACTTCGTATCTGAAAAGTTGCTGTATAGGTTATAGAGGCACAGCGACAATTTCAGCGTAGGGTAGAAGGGGAGGGGGGGGAGTCTTCCTTGAATTTTCGCTACGTGTTTAGTATGCTGGGCAAACAAAACGTGTGTGAGCGTTATTTTTCGGTATTTACTTTCGATTGAATGTATTTATACATTGGTCGAAACAAACTTTATGTAGGCCTTCTTCAAATGAGTATGTGCGCCGTCGCTCGGGCGCGCGTGAGGGGCCAGAAGTGGTCGGTAATGTGAGCGCATCAGCCGACTTACGTAGACACCTTCCAATGAAAAGAACGCTGGTTACGCACGTAAAACTCATCAAACAGCACATACGTATGTGTGAAAACATCGCAGACAAATTACACGCCCATTGCAACGAACGAGACCTCCGCGGAGTATTTATAGACTCGCTGCTTTCGTATATAGCTCGACGTTGCCGTGCCACCGGCTCACCGTAATCTCAGTGGAGACCATGGCGGCTGTTTTGCCGTGACATACGCTGCGATTAGTGGGCAGCGGCAATAATAGTGAGTCTGTCGAAGAAACACTAAGGGATTAACGCTCCGTCAAGTTATTCAAGAAGCACTGAAGTGATTGGTTTTCTGCAGACGAGAACTGTTAAAAAAATTGGAGAAGCTACTAGTGGTGCAAAGACTGAGGAACCAGCGGAGCCGGTGGCGTGGCCCTCCTCCTCACCATCCTCACCCTTTCCCACCCCTTGCTATACTATACTATACATGGCTATGGTGAGCATGACCAAGCATTTTCTAGAATTTATTGGTTATTCATCGATTAATCGATTAGCTATTCATTTGTTATCGTTGTCCATCTCTATTTCTTGGTCATATATTTGGGCCACGTTAAGCCCATCCAAACATTTTCCTAGAATTTATTGGTTATTGATCGATTATCGATTAGCTATTCATTGGTTATCGATTGCCTATTGATTTGTTATCGATTGTCCATCTCTAGGCTATGATCATGTATTTGGGCCATGCTAAGCACATCTAAGCACTTTCTAGAATTTATTGGTTCTTGATCGACTATCGAGTATCATTGGTTATCGATTGGCTATCACTAGGCATCGATGGCTATGCTAGGAGCTGCTTGGCACGTATCCGCTTGACACGTATACCCGCCGAGTTTTTGCGAACGCTGCACGCAGAACGAAAAGCTTAAACAGCTCCAATGTTAAAAGTTTTCAGCGAGCAACCAAACGCGACGTAAGCGCGTACCTTATGTCGGTCAGGGTAGTCATTCTTCAGGCTCGTCGCCACCTTGCCCTCGTCCTTCATAAACTCGACGTCCCGGCCGATGTGTACGGCTCGCTTGAACGCATCAGACTGCACGTACTTCTCGTACTGGACCATGTTCATGGGCCTCTCGGAGTAAAGGGCGCTGGCCTGGTTGTTGAAGCCCGTGAGCTTCTGGAACAGGGTGGGCTTCTTCTCGGACGTGAAGATGGTCTTGCGGAGTCGCAGCAGAGCGGCCAGCTTGCCAATCAGCGTCCTCACCTTGCGTCTCATGTCGGCGAAGCTCTCGGCGAGGCTCTTGCGGCCCTTCTTGGTGACGAGCGACATCTCGTAGAGGAACGCCGATGAGTCGGCCACCTTCATGAGGCGCCCGAGGAAACCGGCGCCGAGGATGACGCCTCGGAGGTGCAGCGGGACGCGCGGTTCCTTCCCCACGTGGATGGCGTGGGAAACGCCGACGGCGAACCTAGCTACGGAACAAAATAGAAAGCAAGTACATGTATAGCAGACTTGATGGAATTTGTAGTCTTAAAACGTCAGTGACGTTTTAGTGGCGAAAACGAGAGAAAAGCGTTAGTATTACGTAAATTACATGGAAGGGAAGGCATTGTATGGGCACCGGAGAGGTCGAACAGATCTAGACTATAAAAATTGGAGGCGACCCTAACCATGAGACGCATCTGACGTGGTGTCTAGAGTACAGGAATACTGTAGTGGGTGCCCGAAATTCAGATCCACGTCTCTATTTAGGCCTATTTACTTGGGGGAGGGGAGAATCATTATTACTAGGAAAAGAAAAAAAGTCGCAATTTCCTGCAGCTGAAAACGTAAGTGCTGACACAGGCTCCCTGAAGCCAGGCCCGTAGCCAGAGGAGGGGGGGCGGCTCCCCCCCCCCCTCCCGAAATTTTGATGACACATGGTGTTTTATCGAAAATAAATCATGAAAATAGGCGTTTTTCTCAAATAATCAAGGTTTTCAACAAGTGCCCCCCCCCCCCCCCAGAAAAAAATTCCTGGCTATGGGCCTGCTTGAAGTGTAAAAGAAAACAGCGCTTTAAAGTTTCCTCTCCAAAATCACTTTGTCTCCCTCAGCCCATACGGGTGCATGGTTTAACGCCACCGGAAAAAGGTGTAAGTGAATGTAAGAAAACAGAGACGGTCCGCGTGGTTTAATGAACCAGGCGTCTGACCTGAACTCACACTGACCTGAATAAGTCTTCTAATCTCAATTAGAAGATTTATTTACTTACTAACGCCGTATCACCCTTAATGACGAGCTGTTATCTTGCCTAAGCGCTACATGCCCTGCCCATGTCCATCTCTTCTTGATTTCGACTGAGATGTCCTTTACACCCATGTGTTCCCTGACCCACTTTAGGTTGCACCTATTACTTTTCCTTCCAGTGCTCGCTGCGTCGTCCTCAACTTAAGTTGAATCCTCTTTGTAAGCCTCCAGGTTTCTGCTTCGTAGGTAAGTGCCGTCAAGATGCAGCTGTTATGTACCTTCCTTTTGAGTGATAGTGGTAAGCTACCATTCATGATTTGAGAATGCCTGCCGAATGTGCTCCACCCCATTCCAAGAGAAGGCAAACGCGCGAGGGGGAAACAGGAAGCTAGGTGGGCAGATGACATTAAGTTCGCGGGTATAACGTGACCGCAGCAAGCGCAGGACTGGGTTAACTGGAGAAACATGGGGGAGGCCTTTGCCCTGCAGTGGGCGCAGTCAGGCTGATGATGGTGATGGCGATGCCATATCACCGCTGCCGCTTCAAGCTCTCATTCACAGCTGTGCGCGTGCCGCCGACCGCCGGCTTCAGAACGACTCAAGCAGACGATTTTCCCAAGTTGAAAGTCCTATAGCTGTAACGCAATAATACTGTAGCGTTAAAAAAAAAACACCCCGCCGCCTTCCACACACACGCCTCATGCACACTTCCCTCTTTAGCGCTGCCGCGAACTCACCTCCCCCCTTCCACCTGCCCTTTTCGGGAGCGCTATACGACGGCGTCGCCGGGAACTCTCTTGGAGTTACCTTATGGTTATTTTACCGTATAACGTGGCAGCAGAAAGCACAGGACCGGGTTGATTGGCGGAACATGGGAGTGGCCTTTGCCTTGCAGTGGGCGTAGACAGGCTGATGATGATGATGATGATGGTTATTTTCGCTGCGCGAACAGTTCTGAAAGCATTCCCCATTAGTCAAAACCGACTTGACACTTCCTCTCCAATCTCCCCTTAATGTGATAAGACGGCGCGTTGAATGTGCATTAGTGAGCTTACCTCCGTAAGACTCGCCCCCGACGTAGAACGTCCGATTCGCGTACTCGGGAAACATGGTGATGAACTGGTCGAGGAACGTGAGTACGCCGCTGGACACGTCGTTCAGGTCCTTGGCGTATCCGAGCAGACCCTTGGTGAAGCTGTAGCCGGCTCCCACCGGCTGATCGAGATACACGACGTTCACGTGCCTCTGGAGGGAGCTTCGCCTCTGGAAAAGACGCCCTTGGTCGTCGATGCCCAAGGGTCCGATCTCGAGGAACTCGCCGAACAGGGACGACAGTCCAGGACCACCTTGGAGCCAAAGTAGAAGCGGGTAGGCATCCGGGTTTTTTCTGTAATTTGTAGTAAGAAAGTGATATTGGCTTTTGAGAGAGAGAGAGAGAGAGAGAGAAAGGTTAAAGGGACAAGAGCAAAACGATTTTTCTCGCATTAGTAAAGTAGTCTTCCACGATACCAAAAACACCACGCTTGCTGCGAGAAGAGGCTTAATAAGCGAGAAAACGCGCAAAAAGAAAATACAGGTGGCGACGCCACCTTGGAATTCCCGCACCATTTGCCGTGACGTCACATACTTTTGACGGCGCCTGCTTGGGCCTACGTAGTTCCCAATCGGTTAAATCGAAGTACATTGTCCTCTGAGGGGGCCAGAGACTTGACATAACGAGTTTGTGAAAATTTGGTCGAGGCAGTGGCGCCAAAATACGTTAAAATGCTCTTTGAAACCTTTTAAATCACGAATTACAAAGTTCGGCGCGAAATTTAAAAATGAAACTTTGAACTCGGTTTTCTCCTCTAATAATAAACCTATGGTGGTGAAATAAACTACACAAGAGTTCTCCGAGCACACTTTATCAATCTAAACCAATTCATTGTTTCTCTTTAGTGTCCCTTTAAGTGAAAGGCAGGGAGGTTAACCAGAAGTTTTTGAGTACTCGAAAAACTCACGGAGTCCTTTACGCATCCACCTTAATCGACTACAAGGCGAAGGTCATGTTCTTCTAAATCGATGCATTGACCCCCCCCCCCCCTGAAAGCTTTCTGCCGCTAACGTGGTTTTGCAATGCCTCCAAGATCGGAGGTATTCTAAGCTTTCTGCATCTCACCTTGTTTTGCACTACCTCCGGGACCTTTCACCAAGCAATGACGTCATGATGACGTCACAGCTTATGACGATCTATGACGTGATGGTGACGTGATATGGTGACGTCATCGCGTCATGATTTTTTGCATCACTCGTGCGCCGCCTACTTGGGACGCCGACGCGGGACGCCGGCCATTCACGTTTGATGAGGCACCTAGGCTTTCGCCTTAATGAGCAGACGACATGGCGGACATTTCTGGACTTGTATGCCTTCAGCACGTAAGCTAATATGTGAGCAGCAATTGTACTGTGCAGGCATCTTTAGTTAGCAATGGTGAAGTAATAAACGTCCCGTTTGTTAAGGTGAAAGCCTTAGCTGCCTCATGAAACGCGAAAACTGGCCGTCGACGTCAACACGAACGGTGCAGCGAGTCACGTGATCAGAGATGGCGTGATGATCACGTCACAGATTGCCAAATTTTGTAGCAACCTGTGACGTCCCATAACGTGACGCGACATCATGACGTCATCGCACGACGCCGTCGCTTTGTCAAAGGTTGGCCGATCCCGGAGGCAATGCGAAACCACGTGAGGTGTAGAAATCTTGTAATGGCAGCGATCGCGGAGGATCAATAAATCGACAGAGAAGAAAAAAGAAGATTGAAAAGAAGAAGTAGATGGCTTTCGCCTTCGAGTCGTCTTAGACGAATGAATAATAGGCCGCGCGACTTTATCATCTTTGCCCTACTAGGGAGTTTCCTGTCGTAGTTACCGGCAAGCATTTTATGCCAGAACCATAATCCTTCTTTTGCGGTTATTGTTATACTATTATCCTATGATTTTCTTTGCAATACACATGAGAGAACGATGAAATGGCTGCGACAAGAAACTGGCCTGTGTGTTCTTCGAGTACGAATATATTCGTAACTGCTGCGGATTGCATAGAATTAAAGCAAATGTGCGCGCTGTATTGCATGTAAAATATAACCTTTACATTGTACGTGTTACGTTACACTGATTTACAGTTATTTGATGCGAAGAATCTTATGGCGGAGTTCAATCCGGTGGTGGTGGTGTGCGGCGTGACCACCCTTACTGCGCATGCGCAATCCCTCTCCCCACACCTCCTCTCCCCCTTCCCCTCTCCACTCCCCTTTCCCCCTTCCCCTTCTCCGCTCCTCCTCTCCCTTTCCCATCTCCACTTTCCCTCTCCCCTTCCCTCTTGACTTTCCCTCTCCACTCCCCTCTGAAACGCGGGCTCGACATGCCGAAACGCTGCTTCGCATCGCCTCATGGTCCCCTTTAGCGGGAGATGGTGTGATTTTTCTTTTTTTTCACAGCTTATTTTCCCTCTTATTGAAGTTTAACCCTTGTGCACTGTTCTCTTTTTAAAGCACTGTTTCGGGCTTGTATACATATGTATTATTTGAGTACTCCTATTAGCATTGGCAATGGGTCGTACTGATGTTGCGTATTTAAGCATGATTGTAATGAAGAGAGCTTGCGATACTGAAGTAAAAAAGGGAAGGAAGGAAGACAGGATGGATGGATGGATGGATGGATGGATGGATGGATGGATGGATGGATGGATAACGTGTGGTTCCCGGAGCGTAATACCTACCAGGGCGCGAATATGGAGAAAGAAGAGATTGCTTTTTTTCCAGCTGTCGGTGGTGATGTAGCCGGAGTGAGTCTCCGCCCCGATCAGGTCTTCGAACAGCTTCACTCGGCTCAGTTTCCTGGCCAAGTCGATCTGGCCCGCCTTGATGTACGGAGTGAGAAAGAGGGACTCGTAGTTCCTGCAATAAGATGAACGGTGTCATGATCCACCCGCGCATTATTTTATGATGCTGTCTTTATAACTATTTGCTACCCCGCTTAGTGTAACGGGGTATGATGATGCCTCGATGATATACCTTATAACCAAATTGAACTACCACATTTAGTTGCATACCGCCAGCACTCCCTAATAACGTCGGCGACATGTGTTGGATCTGTGATTGGTAACGTTGTCTAACGTTGTCTAACGTCGGCTAACGTTACTACTGTTTTAACAGAAACACTGTATTCACCCAGTCCGAGTCGAATCATTGAAATGTCTACCTTTCTTTATTATGAGGAATATGCACTGGAAGAAATTCCTTAGAGAAATAAAGTAGCCGCTAGAATATGATTCGTGCTCGATTAGATTTCAGTATTCAAATGTTCAAACAGTCTTTCAGTTCTTATGTACTGCAGGTGTCTCAAACGCATCTCGCTGGCGGGCCGTAGTCACGGGACGCGGGAGGAATGGCGGGGGGAGTTCACTTTGCAAAAAATGTCCGCTAACGCTGCCATTTCAAAAAAGGTCAAAACGGTATTCACCAGAGATAGTTGGTTCATAGCAAACACTGGTACGAGCAGCGAAACTGAAAAGGAGGCAAGGACTTCGCTGTATTTACAATTGAAATAAAAACAAAATTTCACTTAGTACAGGGGCGTCCTTGTCTGTCCTCTCTTTGTCCCTAATTTTCAGTTCCGCTGCTCGAACCAGTGTTATATATCAAAGAAGGCATTTCCCATGTCTATATGCGTCATTTATGAAGAGGATTCGGCCCGAAGTTTCGAGAAACATATCAAGACTGATATCCAATATGATTTCTGGACGCCGATCTAGAAATATATGTTCTTGCTCCCCGGTTATTTTATATTGCGGCTTGACCACACGAAAGAAATGCTACAGACCATTCACGTGTGTGTAGCTCATGAACATATTACTTAGCAAAAAAAAAAACGAAAAAAAAACGGGACGTAGTCAGTCACGTGCTGGCCGGGCCGCTAGAGTAAGGTCCGCGGGCCCCAAGTTTGAGATTCCTGCATTAAGGCGTGTAGCCATACTTTTCGCAGCCCGCAGAGGAAAAAACATTCATACAAGTGAAGGATGCAAGTGGTGGGATCAGGGGAGATGTATAAACTTCAGCAGAGTACTTTATGCTGGGCGAGCTGGTGCAAAGCTAAGCGAAGTAACATGGCACGATGTAAAATAGCTCTAGTGAAAAATGAATGCGATAGCAACAAATTGTAGTGTTACACAAAGTGAGGCTGGTAGCTAACTGTTTTGTATCCGATCTCGCGTAACTACAAAACGCTGGTGTAAGAGAATACGGCGCTTCCAGGGAGAGATGCTCTCCGCATAGTCATTTCGCGTTGAGAGCGCAGCACGTAGAAGGGTATACGAGCCGCCCGCTGTGATGGCTTTCGAGATAGCGCGCGCGCCAGCGATCGCGACCGCGCCCTTAGATTCAAAGTTCAAAGTTGCTCCTCGCGCGACACTCTCCCCCCCCCCCTCGCGTCTTCGCGTCTTTTAAGGCTCGTTAAAGATGGGCGGGGCGTTTCCTGTCTGCTGGCGACAGCAGGCCTCCCGAGCTGGGTGATGTTATTGCATGCACCCTCTGAGCGACGGAAATGGGCCGCGGCTCGTTTGAACTCTGCTTCGGCCGTGTTCGTCGCCCCCGCTCGCGCGCTTTTTACCGGCGGTAGAACATACAATGCGCGGGGGATCTTATCAATTTGGACTTCATACCGGAAGGACATGATGGCGACGGCGACGGCAACGGTGATGGCAGGAACCCGTCGAGACTGTGCATATAATTGCTAACGCAATAAAATGAAGGAGAGTACAGGTAAAGCTATAAGACTTGGAGCGCTTTCTGTCGTCTTCTTTTATCCGAAAGTTATGTTACATTGCACCACTTTACTTTATTGGTACATATAAAGTGCACTTCGCAGCAAAATGCTGTTTATGAGCATTTTGCACTTTGAACGACATAATACTTTAAATGAATGTAGAGAGAGAGAGAGAGAAGTGTAATTAGGAAAGGCAGGAAGGTTAACCAGAAAACAAATATCTGGTTTGCTACCCTGCACTGGGGAAGGGGTAAGGGGAGACAGAAAAGTAAAGAAGAGAGGAATGGGATAGGGTGGGAGGAAAGTACACACACACACACGCGCACGCGCACGCGCGCACACACACACACACACACACACACACACACACACACACACACACACACACACACACACACACACACACACACACACGCACACACACGCACGCACGCACGCACGCACTCACGCATGCACACAGACACACAGAATGGTCACAATCGTTCAACAAGCGGGTCGCTCGCAGAATCTTCAACAGCGCCTTCGTTGCCTTCTGGCGTGAAGCTCGATCTTTCCTACATTCCAAGATTGACTGCTCAGACTGCTCGTCGAGGCGAGCAAACACTGCTCAGAGGGACTGTCTCTGAGAGCTGTACTGAGGGCACTGATATAAAATATGTTCAATGGCACGGCCGCCTGGATCATTGGCGCGCGGACTGCCACGCGCCCCGATCCAGGCGGCCGTGTCAATGGTTTCGTCATTGCCGCAGTAGTCTCATGCAGCGCTGTCTGTCATTACGATGCGGCAAGCGAATGTAAAATATAACATTCGATAGAGATTAGATGTATATTTTCTGTGCAATACATATCCGTTCCCGGATTTTTGCTTCGGAACTGCAGATATTCGGAATTATACTGAAGATTAGAAAGCACTTTTACTTTGTTGTTTTTGTTCAATTCTTTTCAGAAGTTCATTGTTAGAGCACCGACAACATTCCTTGTCGGCAGAGCTAGAATGATGAATCGGTACGCACATTTATTGTCGCTCTTTATTTATTTTTTATATCGCAGCCACATATGTCACCTTGCGAATAAAGGAAACGCATATGTAGGTACAAGTGCAGCAGTATTTGATTTACCGCCATAATTAAATAATCGAAAGAAATTTAACGCCATATTATTGAACGGAATGCTTCGATTCTAAACAGAAGTGTTTTCTATATCATGCAGACCCAATTTTACGGAAAATGTTTTCGAAGACGACGGTGTGCAAAGACAGTGCATTTCCCCTCCGCATTTCTGGAGAGGTAATCTGGAAACTGGTGCTAATATCAGGGCTTCCGGCATGTAAATACGACTTAGAAATAACAGTAATATCTGGGATTTTACGTGCCAGAACCACAATATGATTATGAGGAACGCCGTAGTGGAGGGCTCCGGGAATTTCGACCACCTGGTGTTCTTTAACGTGCACTGGCAAAATAGTCAAGACCTTCAGCAAGTGCCTCCCCCCCCCCCCCCCCACCTCGAAAAAAAAAAACATTTCTGGCTACGGGCCTGGGCGTGGGTACGTTGTAATCAATGCGATATTACACGAGCGAAACAACGATTGTTCGCTGAGGGAGAATCCGGTTTCTTTAGTCAACTATTCTGTTGCCTTTTTATTTTATATGTTATTCTTGAAAGGGAAATTGAGAGATACGGCACAGACATCTGTTTCTTTCTTTAGATCTACTCGGAACAATGTGATAGGTCAACTCACAAAAACCTTTTTTCATGTGGCCTATTTCGTGTTCCTTCTGACCTTTAAAAGAGCTGGGTAGTTTGTTTTCATTTTCACCTCTCGTATGAATCGCATTACATTTTTATTTATTCTTGACACATTGCAAGTGTGCTATATTATGTCCGATGACGCTTACATTGGTCATGTAACATTGTAATGTCATGGAACAATAGGCGTAGCTCACTGCTATTGTTTGTTGTTAATGCAAGTGGCGTCAATGCTTTGTCCGAGCGGGTTGATACAAGTTCGACAAACCTTGACATTCTCCGCGAACACGTTCTCTTTCAATAAATCTCAAGCGTTCTTGTTTTCGCATTCATGTTTTCTTTTCTTTGAATTAGTGTCAACTTATCTAACCTGCATATATCATAGATATGCAGTAACTGAAAGTGTATCACTGCCTAAACGACATGGCAGAAACTCCTACTGGGGAATTGTCAGAGTGTGTGCATGTGTTAGTTGTAATTGCACTCACTTAGCCAACATACGGCGCCGCTATGTGGCATTAACCATCATTTAGCCATCATTCGCAGACATTAACGGTGATTAGCCAATACTAGCCGATATTAGCCGTTATATAGTGAACACAAGCCATTATTAATTACAAGGAAACGCCAAACGACGCTAATCAGCATTAGACATTGTTTAGCCAAAATTAGGCAACACCAGTTCTAACGTAGCCTCCATTTGCCAACACAAGCCCACATTATGAAGCATGACGTGCTTTTAGCTCCCGTTGCCGGCGGCCTTCAAGTGACCTTGAGCCGGAAGCCAGCGATGTTGTCCGGGCACTCAAACGAGACATCTGGGCATCGTTACGAGAACAAAACGTGATCATGCTGGTACTCATCCATAAGTCTAAGACAATGCGGTCTCTGGCCACTATCTCTTTGTACAGGTGAGCGAACTGCAGCTATTGCAACATTCAAGGAGTATGCTGTCTGGCCGAAGTGATGTCACGGTTTTCTGTAGTGTTTCATTGTAAGGAGAAGAGGAAGAAATGACACGCTGTTACACAAACTTTAAAAGGCGCCGCGCACATGCGAGTAAATATCACTACAAAATAAGTGGGTGATGTTTCGCCGTAGACGCCCCCCCCCCCTTCCCCGTGCGCATGCCTATGTGTCCATTATTAGAGAGTTTTAGCTAGATAAGGAAATACGGTACGCAAATACGCTACCGTATGACGGTACCGGTCCTCCTTTCCAGGTCGTCAACCTTTTGCCGGTGAAGGCACACCAACACCACAAAAGCTTTTTCAAAAATTGCTGTGGGGTTGTCCCCTCATTGTTGCCCGTCAGCCTACGCATTGTTAACGAGACACCTGTCGTTTTGGGTACGCATTGTCACTGGAACGGGGAGCGGCAAAAGCACAACCAGCGGGAAAGGAGGAACGCTACCGTACTGCCTTACCGCATTTCCGTAACTTGCTAAAACTCTCTATTAACCAGGAGGGCGCATCAGTGCGGGCAGCCGCCGTGAAAACTTACCCGTCGTCCCCTTTCTCTGCGCTGTCTGCCCTTGAAATCAAAATGATAGCAAGGGCTACGGTCGCGAGGACGCGGAGCTCCATCGCTGCATCCCAGAAGACAGCGCGACTACCTCCTACGCGTAGCCAGGTCATTAGGTTCTCCGGTATTTACGATGATGGCGTTTGGTCGTGACGCAGTGGTCACGCTGCAACATGGAAGACCGCACGACAGAACCGACTCTTAGGGAGGGAGCTCGGAGCCGAAATTCCCAGAACAGACGGCTGTTGTTTCTACGAGTGGTCAGGCATTGTCTTTGATTGATTGCGCTTTGCGAATGGCATAACAGGACGGCAGACAGGTGTACATATGTCCACTGAAGAACTGAGAACGCTGGTAAACAAAAAGAGAGAAAAGTTGATCACGTCTGAAGACCGCGCCTACAGCCATGCACGTGTTCATTAGGTATTCTATTTTGCAACCTCGTATTCTGCAACCTCGTATTCTGCCTGTTCACGCTTGTCACGAATGAATGGCGGTCGCTGCCTCATAAAGCTTCTGGAGCTCCGTTGAAGAGTTCTTAGTTTTTTGGACCAATAAAGTTATACGCTTTGATAGGTGTTTGGGAAACAAATGCTAACGTGGAACGCTGTTGGCTGTCCACAGCGCATCGATTGGCGAACTTTTTCACCGCGGCAGGCAGGCGAGGTGGAAGGAAGCGTCGCTGTCGTAAGCGGTAATACCGTATTTGCACGATTCTAACGGGCACTTTTTTTTTTTTTCATGAATGTCGCCCTCGAATATGTGTGCGCGTTACAATCGGGCTCAAAGCGAAATAGGCATCAAGGCATTTTTTTTTTCAATTTTTATAATGCAAAGTTACCTGCGCGTTACAATGGGGGGGGGGAGGGGGGGGCGTTAGAATTGCACTAATATGGTTGATCTTATAATCCCCTTATCATATTTATCAGAAAATGCTGTTACATCCGTTTATACTCGTGCAGTGACCCAGAGTAATGAGGTTAGTGTTCAGAGAAATTGAGAATAACCACCTGTTCTTCTTTTTTTTATGATCGCAAGTATTTGTTGACATCATTATTGTTCGTAATAAAAAAAAAAAGGTAATCGAAATGAAGAAAAAGACCCGGCAGGTATGAGAATATCACATTCAAGTAACTCTGTTAAGAGACGAAACACATACGACTTCCTGGGATTTTAAGTTCAGCTTTCCTATGTGACACCTCCATTCGTTTTTAGATCTATTTTGTAACGTTAGTCTCGAAAATTTGTAAAAAATTCATCAGCCATTATTCGGTGAAGGTGGCTTACCAGCGAAGCTGCTATGGCGGTTGGTAGAGCGTTTACTCCGTATTTAGTAGTTACGCGATATGTAATTAGACTCAGTTTATGTCAATACGTGATTACCAAGTATATCGTTTGGGCAGATACAGAGATATGCACATTTTGCAGTGTGTCTGAAATGCTCTCTTTTCGGCCCTTTCGTTTTGTCACGCAAGCGATGACAGCCTTGTGGTCGCTGTGATACAGAGCCAATGGCTGCGGGACGACGCTGGTTAGGTTTTTGACGACTTTCAAATCTATACACGACCGTTGAAGCACATCACCTTCATGCCCACGTGTAGCACGTGACACGGTTCGACGCCGAGGCGGTCCTTGCGTCTTATCTCGCTACTGGCTTTCACGAACCGAGCTCCGACGCATGCGTTTGCCATACCGTTAAAGAGCTCGTTTCTCAGAAATTACGGTGTCGGCTAGGGATGGTCGATTAAAATTTTTAATCGATTAATCGTTAATCGTTAACCGATTTAGCCTTTAATTGATTAATTGCCTTCGGTGGAAAGTTTTAATTGATTAATCGATTAATCGACATTTTTTATGGGTGCTTTAAAACCGATATCTCTTTGTTTGAGAGGCATCGCTCGTGCTTCATATGGACCCAAATCTTTTTATCAAACGCGCTGACGATCGAAAATTCCCGCTTTCGAAAGTGTCGACGACGGGCCTCTTGTGTCCAGTGTGCGAAAATTCCCACTTTCGCACACTGGACACAAGGGGCCCGTCGTCTGGAGATGGCTGTTGGCTAAGTAGCGAGATACTGGTAACGTACCTGAAGCGGCGGATTGGTGTCGTCAGGATAGGGTTCTTCAACACTGTCAGCTTCGTCGTTACCACCTTTCCTTGGGAGATAGCTCTTTGGCACGTGAATATAGAGGGGGCGTGCAACTGGTGATATCTTAGAGCCTCCGTTGCTGGCTTCGAGAAGTGCTTGCCACATTTATTACACCTTGCAGTCTTCGTTTTTTCATCTTCAGCGAACAACGACCAAACTGCGCTCCTCTTCCGACTGCCCGGCATTATGACATCCCAAAGGTAGCAGTATAACGACCAATGTGTAATAATTACACAATACGACACGCAAGCAACGCAAGCCCCACGTATACTCAGGCGGCGCTCAACCAGCTTTAGGGAGAGGAGGTGAAGGCAGTAGCAGCAGTAGTGGCAGTAGACTGTGAGCCGGAGCCAGTGTTGCCGTTGGGTGGACTTGAAAAGGAGCCAGAACTTTAGCTAAAAGTAGCCAAAGTAGCCGTGTAATTTAAATTTATCGCCATGTTTGTAGCCATTTAAAACAGAGGCTGTATTATGAGCCGAGTTTTTCATTATTGAACAGCAAATAATAATAATAATAATAATAATAATAATAATAATAATAATAATAATAATAATAATAATAATAATAATAATAATATCTAGGGTTTAACGTCCCAAAACCACGATATGATTATGAGAGACGCCGTAGTGGAGGGCTCCGGAAATTTCGACCACCTGGGGTTCTTTAACGTGCACCTAAATATAAGTACACGGGCCTCACACATTTTCGCCTCCATCGAAAATGCAGCCGCCGCGGTCGGGAACAGTAAATAATACTATCTTGAGTAAGCAAGACCATACAAATAAGAGCTGAATTGTTTTCCCTTCTGCTTGCTCTTTAAGCCACATATATTATGCAAAAAATGAATAAATTGTTATAAATTTAAGGCGCCTGCATGTAGTTTATGTAAAATAAATCAGGTTCTTAAAGGAAACAAAGTAATTTTTGAAAATTCCAGCCAAGAAGTCAATATAGGAACATTAAACGTCGAAGTAGTTTTCCTAGACGCCGCAGACCGAATTTGATTAGTAGAGTTCCATAAAATCAGTCCAGCTGCAGATAATTAAATCTAGCTTAAGATGAACAGCCCAGCTTCATTTCGTTGCGGATTTCAGTTTTAGTCAAGTGAACACGTGAACACGCGCCGCGCATAAGAATTAAACACTTCCTTGTAGCTTCATCGTAGATGGCGGGAAGCGTGAGGAGCGTGCTAGCCACGCGTTTGCCTACAAATGTGATACTTCGCCACTTCGTCTTTACAGGCGCGCTGCGCGTTGAGTTGGAACGCCTCGATGCGCACTAGGCTGCTGGTGGCGGGAGGAAGCGCGCGCGCATCGGCTGACACGAAAGAAAAGCTTGAACACGCTGCATTTTACCTGCAAATATTAACAAAAATGACTACTTGATGCGCGAAAACAGAAATTAACAGTAGCCAGAAAGTAGCCATCGAGCCAATCTGAAAATTTTGTAGCCAAACGAGGTGGTAAAGTAGCCACTTTGGCGCAAAGTAGCCACCAACGGCAACCCTGGCTGGAGCTACAGTGTACTCTACCGGAGCGAAGCGGGCAAGTTCATTTCTGCCTCGATGGGGTGAAGCCGCCTCCTGTCTGGGCTTGAAGCATTGGGGAGTGCTTGGAGTTGAGGGCGAGTTCATATCTTTCTCTATGGGTATGGCCGCCGCCAGCTCCGGGCTCGTTCTGCTAGCGCAGAAATATGCGCTGTAGCGAAAGCAGTGAAAGAGAGACGATGTGCACGGCATCTGCGTCTCAGGATAGCGCGCCTCGAAGTCATGCGCTCCGGCCAAGGGGGGAGGTTGGCAGCGGGAGGGGGGGGGTGCCGTAATCGATTAATCGAATAGCTTTAATCGATTATTTCGATTAATCGAAAGGGGAAATAGATGACGATTAATCGATTAATTGTGGACCTTTAATCGATTGATCGATTAATCGTTCATCGATTTTACCATCCCTAGTGTCGGCGTCGGCGTCATTGGTTGTGAGCGAATAATCAGCGTTGTCCGTAGCAGAAATTTGAGGTGGATGCAAATAAACAAAAAAATACACCATCTCCCGCTAAAGGGGACCATGAGGCGATACGAAGCCGGAGCACTTGCACGATCGCGTTCCGTTGGCGTTCGTTGGGCATGCTACCGACCTAGCGTCGTGGAACGCGAAGAGGGACGCTACGCGCGTCGTATCTTCCATCTAGCCTGGCCGTTATTTCTCACAGGGCGAGCGGGGAACGCGGTCGACAGGCGGGCGAGAGGGGGGCAGCGTAGGAGAGGAGAGAGACGGGGAGGGGACGCGCATGCGCTCCAGCTCATCGGGGCGTTGCGCAGGAGAGAATTTTGGCATGTCTAGCCCGCGTTTCAGAGGAAGAGTGGAAAGGGGAGGGGAGAGGGCAAGTGGAGAGGGGAAGAGGAGAAGGTGAGCGGAGAGGAGGTGTGTGGAGAGGGTATGCGCATGCGCAGTAAGGGTGGTCACGCCGCACACCACCACCACCGGATTGAGCTCCGCCTTAAGATACTTCGCATCTAAAAATTTTTGGTCCGAGTGGGACGGCGAATTCGAACCGGCGACCCCTCGCTCCGTGGCGCGAAACGTTTAGCCGTACAGCCACCACGCTTACAACCTCTAGCATACTAACGGCCAGCTATTTATATATACACCATTTACCGTTGGTGGTACGCACATCTCGGAGGCGCTTCAGCGTGCCAGAGGCTTGAATATCACCCGCGAGATGGCGCAAAGGGTCAGAGGGCGCGCTTTCAACGGCATTGCCTCGGCGTGTTTCGTCGCGCCGCATGCATGGATATAGGAGCCGGATAGGGTCCACACTTTGGATTTGATTGCGGCACGGTTTAGGTGTTCACCGAGAGGCGAAGCTAGGCTAGCGATTAGGAAGGCGATACGGACACGGTCCAATCACGCTATCGCGTCCTACTCTTGAAAGCGAAGCTCAAGCGTCCTCGAAGTTTTTTTAAGTGAACCTTGTTATGAGTTAAAAACCAGGTGCCGGCGAATGTACAGATATGCGGCCCTTGCAGGTACGCTGGTCACATGCGTATTTGTGTGAGCTTTTTTTCGAAGAATTCGTGCTCTCTCGATCGTGGGCTTGTCAGCGATCAGCTGTTTCTTTTATGGTAATCTGATATTTTATTCTGCTATGGTAATCTGATCTCCTATCGATGTGACTTGTCATTTCACGTTGCCAAATTTCATTGTTGCCTGCATATGAACGCACGGCTGTCGTTATTGCCTGTAGCGACTGAAGTGTTGCGCTGCTAAGGACGTGAATGGAGGTCCTATTGCCGGCATGGAGGAAGGAAAAATTTGTGCGGGAGGTTCACGCAATGCAATAGAAATAAATAAATAAATAAATAAATAAATAAATAAATAAATAAATAAATAAATAAATAAATAAATAAAAGTAGCAGGTTAGGCACGCGCATGCCAAATTTCGCTTGCGTCCTTTTCCTGATATGGAAAGGGCTCCTCAAATTTAAAGTCTGTTGTTGACTTTCTCGCTCTCACTTTTTAGGGAAGAGTTTTTCCACGCGGACGCCACGAAATCCGGGATCCTAGCCATAAACAGCTCGGCTGTGATACAACGAGTAATGCAACGTTGCCCTGACCAAGAGAGAATCGTCAGTTCTTCCACTCCGCACTCTGTTTTAGTGCCTGATGGAAATTACAGTTCTACAAGGCGTGCATGATTTTTCGAATGACAAATATCCCCCTTCTATAAACAATCTTACCACATTATTTCTTACGTCTGCTTTTGTGCCTCGAAGCATTTAAATTTGTGTTCACATACACACAAAAAAAATATGCGGCTGTCTTTGGTTTTCTGTACACAGTGTAAACGCACAGACGCATATACTCATGCCCATATATGCGCGTATGTTTGATGAGTATAGATGTTCCATTAGCGGCATTGTCGAGCTGAATTGAATACGAATATCTAATCAAAATAGCCTTAGATATTCGATAAATATGCAGTAGCTTGTGGTATTTGAACTAAGATAAGCAGAAAGCTCGTATGATGTGTGTGCAGTAATAAATAAAAGCGAGGGGATAGGGCTTATTTGCATTTCTTATGCAAGTATATTAACACCGATCACAAGTGAGTGTATGACTATCGTTTGAAACAGTAAACAGCTGCTTTTTGGTGTCTATTTCAGGATAACAATGGGGTTACAGTAACACGACAACAGAACGTCGCCAGGTGCACGTGATGTGTCATGTTCGTTGATGGACAGAAGCCTGATACTACGGCGGCACGTACTGTCTTAGAAGAAAATATGAGTCGGGCTAAAAATCTGTGTTTTGCAGAAATAAAGACATTTTGCATACGACAACACGCTCTTTTACTCTCGAACCCACGTTTGAAGCAAGCACACATGATCTTGAATTGTAAAGTCCTTGCACATCAGTAGCTCGGGGTCACGTGACCTGAACAGAAACGACACGTTTGACGTCATCACTACAGAGGTACGTTGCTGTCTGCCCTGGGCTGTGGTAACGGTGATGCTGGAAAAGAGAAAGAAGAAATAGTAGAGACGGAAAGGCAGGGCTGTTAGCCTAGGACAACAGGTTTGCTACCCTACACATGGGAACAGGATGGAGCAGATTAAAGATGGGGAGGAAACAGGCAGAAAGACAGCACACACAACACACACATCGGAAGTCACAGTCCGCCATCCTTGCGTGGTTCGCGACATCACTGTCAAAGCCGCTTGTCCCAGTCCGTTTCTTTTAAAAACCTAAGCAGTGCCTTCGTCGCCTTCAGCTGCGATGTTATCTGTCGACGAGATTTAAGAATGGTTTCAACAGACATTGTTCTATTGTCAAGCTGCGCTAGAGCGGATGCCAGGGACTGCCTTTGATCATTATATCCCGGACAGTCGCACAGAATGTGCTGCAACGTGTCTTCGCAACGACAGACATCTCAAAGAGCCTTGTCGGCCATTCCAATGCGAAATGAATAGAATTTCGCGAACGCCACCCCTAGCCATAAGCGATAAAGCAGAGTAGCCTCTCTTCGGTAGCAAAATAGTGAAAACCGCCAAGTGACCCGGAGTAGCTTAGGCGCCCCCCAGGCCAATCATGCCTCTGCCCCAGTTAACACCTTGCCAGCACAGGAACTGTGGGTTTGGTGACGTAAAAGCTGATGGCGAGAGAACACTGGAAGCAAGCGAGCGTTAAGAATAGGCCGGGTACTTATCGTGTTCGTTTGTTCTACGTGACCCGCAGCCCCCGGCCGGCCAAACATGGCTGCCGCTTAGAAGCGATGAAAATTCCGGTTTATAGACTGTTTGCGGCTGGGTTTTCGGTGCCGTCATACTGGGCTGTTAAACACTTTGCCGTTTTCTATTTTTAGCAACTAAACGAACAGTCCTACGGTAGACGCATGCGCATGAAGACGGTTGTGTTGGTGCGTTCGACGTTTCATGACCTTGTTAAGGTCCCATCCCGGTCGAGGCATACAAAAATGAGAAAACATTCCTTTGACAGCCGAAGATGGCAGCGACCGTATGTGGAAGGTAAAATCGTCTATAGGTGGCTAAGGTGGCGGCCACGGTGGCGTCTTGCGGTTCAATATTGCGTGCTTGCCCGCAGCATTCATTACGAGTATTTGAAAAAGACCTAAAAGACGATACGCGGCAAGTACACTCCGCATAAAACAATATCAATATAACAAACGTGAAATTTAAGGCAAGATGCAGTAACGTCATATTGTTAGAAAGACTTGGAGCTTTTTAAATAGAAGAACTAAAATTTTTTGTGCGAATGGCTCAGACGAAACGTAATATAAATGGAACATTTTCTTTTGTCAAATAGAGTTTCGTTGCAGCGAATTGCGCAGTACCACAGTGTGTCTGTAAAGTCATGGTGCACTTTTGACAGGTCACAGGAAAGCAACGAGGCAAGACAGAAACGTGAAATTTTCACGAAATAAAGGAAAAACTCTCCAAGTTTCCGTATTGTAATGTGCAAGGGTGTGCGCACACAGGTGATGAAGCAGCGTCGCGAACTTCGCAGATGCGGACCAGACCACGCCCACTCCAGTCGAGATGTGGGCGGTACAGAGGAAAGTTCACTATGTTCTGTGGCTTGCTGTATTCGAATCCGTGACCAAAGCAACCAAAGAGCAACGGGAACATCTTCGCATGTACGACAAAGCGCTACCACGAAACGACACTGTCCATTTAAAACAAGCAATCACAGACGTTATTCACTCGCTTACACCAAACTTCCTTAACCGTGTGTAGGAAGAACATGAATATATAGTTTCTATTTGTGTAGGGCAACAAATGGAGACCACGTCGAACTGCACCGAACAGGAATGAAACATGGAAAGCGTTTCTTTTATTTGGTAAAGATTTCACATTTCTATCTGGTGTCGATAATTTTTGTGACCTGCCGAAAATGCACCATGGCTTTACGGAAACACTGCCCTTAAATAAGAGGCAGGGACACGCCATACGCTCACTGTCTCGAAACCGAAACTGTGGTGACTCAGCGGCGGGAACTATCGGTTACACCACCGAATCTATTTTGTCACTGGGACTGCAGCATCGACATCGGCGCTGCACGTTGAACGAATGCTTGAACATGTGTATCTCGGTGGCCTTGAGATGCAACAAGTCGCTTTTTTATGAGTTCGCTGCTGTTATTTTGGTGGTTTTTGCCGGCGAATTCTGTGACTTGAACACCGTCGTATCGCTGGACGCCAAGTCCGAGGACACCGCAGGCCTTGTCAATAATCTTAACCGGTGAGTATTGTTCTGGGCGTTTTTTTTTTGTTTTTTCGTGTGTGTCGTTGCCTGTGCAAGCGTTGAATAGGCTCAGCTTCCTCGGTATCACCGTGACTGCTGCGCAGCTGAAATCGTAAGATTCATCACGGCCAGCCATGGTAACAAAGTCGCTTCGCATTAAGTGCCTTTCGAAGCAAAGCATTTGAACCACGAAAGGAGACCCACAGTCTCGGCGTTGAAGCTGCTTTGAAGAGCGGCGACCAGCCGCAATTATGGAACTACGTTAACCTGTTGTCGACGCCATATAGGCATGGAATGCTGGTGGGACACAAGGCACTACTACCTTGCTGTATCATCATAGGGGTGCGCAGGGTACTCCAATTGGAGGGGGGAGGTTACCGCAGCCTCCCTCCCCCTACCCGTTGGTCGAGTCCGAAAGAAAACGAGCGTTGGTCGAGTTCGAAAGAAAAGGCCTGCCATTGGTCCTCGGCTTTCCGTGGTAAATGAGGGAAGTTCACAGTTCTCTGAATGCACCATCAGGGTCCATGATTGCCATTATCGACAAAAAAAGGCATGCATAGTCATAACCTTGCGCATTAAAAAATGGCCTGAAAGGTCCGTCTGAATGAAGTTATGGGGCAGAACTGGTGCCCCCCCCCCCCTGCACCCCACTCCGTGCGCACGCCTGTGTGTGTCATCACTCGGCAGCGTAATGCACCGAATTTCACCAAAATACCCGTCGTTGTATTCCTTAGTGGCTGGGGCGTTGCGCTGTTAAAGGGACACTAAAGAGAAAAGCGATTTTTCTCATATTAGTAAAGCACTCTTTCACGATACCAAAAACACCACGCTTGCTGCGAGAAGAAGCTTAGTAAGCGAGAAAACGCGCAAGAACAAAATGTGGGTGGCGGCGCCACGTTGAACTTCCCGCACCATTCGCCGTGACGTCACATGTTTTGACGGCGCCTACCAAGGAATACGTAGTTCCTAATCGGTAAAAATGAAGTACATTGTCCTCTGAGGGGGCCATAGACTTAACATACCAAGATTGGGGTAATTATGTTGAGCCAATGGCGCCGAAATACGATAAATACACTTTGAAATCCGTGACGTCACGCGGGGAGATTTCGGCACGGAATTTAAAAATGAGACTTTGGACTTGATTTTCTCCTCTATTAACAAACCTATGATGGCAAAATTAACGACATTAAATTTCCCAGTGCACAATTTATCGGTCTAAATCGATTCATTGTTTCTCTTTAGCACAAAGGTACGGGATTGATTCCGCCCACTGAATTTCGACGGGGGCGAAATGCATAAAAACGCCCCTGCACAGTACTCACGGACTGAAACACGACATAGTTTCTTTTTTTTTTAGTGCAACGATTGCTATAAGCAATTACTCGGAATACCCGCGTCATGTAGCTGCAAATCTGACTGCTAAAGGTACTCTTATCTATGATGTAAGTGTTGGACTGAGAATTACGCCGATATGACACGAACTGTGGGTGCCGGAAACGAAAGCGCGTGTATTACTTAGCCCTAAACTTAGCCCACACATAATGGCACCCGGTCTCTGCAGTTGCGAAGCTACATTATTACGCCGCCTAGATAATTACGCCTCCTGGTTAACCAACAGCGTTAATTCTGCCAAGTTGTGCGTATCTAATTGTTGCGGTTTGTGGAACTATGGAACATTTCAAGTGGCATTAAGAACAGACCGTGGTAGCCACGAGTTAAGCTGGTCAGAAAATGAAAATATGCGGGTTGCTGCTTCGAGCGCTAGCTCTTTAAGGCCGTTTGAGCCGGGTTCTCATGCGCGTTCTTTATGTCTATCTCGTAAGGCGTATATACTTTATCAGCGGCTTTGCATAGCGATAGCCACGTCACCAGAGGCACAATCTTTGCCGCTGCCCATCAGATGTCAACGATGAACGATATTCTTTGCTTGATATTGGTAGCTGATCAACAAGTATTCTTTTTTTTTTCGTATGCTAGAGTTGGTTCATGCCGTAGCCGTGCGGCAAGATGTGGGCACGCCTGAGGCCTATGTTACCTATTGTTTTTTTTTCGTCTCTGGTTTCGCGAGAAATAATAAGTTTATTTCAACATCAACAGGGGTGAATACAACACTGGTGAGGCTACAGTGTGCTCGCAAAAAGCCTCTAATGGCTTGACAAAAGCCAGACAAAGCAAAACAGCAAATGGTAGACTTCATGGTTTTTAAGACCACGCAGAGGTCACCTGACGTATCACTAACTTGGTTTCATGTCGCAAGCGAGGTTCTTATCGGCACCGCTTTCACGGTGCCGATGACACGTGCGCGTTGCTTGTATCAAGAGGGCACGCAGTAGCTACTATTAAAAAAAATTGCTGCCAATGCAAACACCCCTTATAAATATAGCTGAGTGAAATTAACGTACCGCGGCTTCTTCTTTGAAAAGCTAGCACACACATCATTCTAGCCGCCATGTTGGTGGACCAGGACGTTAGCAAACTGAGTCTATTGTCTTCCCACGCACCAGTTCAGCCTGTCCTGCGGCGGTTTTCTTATAGCACAAGTTCCAGCAGACCACAGTCCTTGACATTAAATGAGATGATATGGTACACTGGCGTCGTCATAGCGCAGCCACGTTGGAGGATAAGCATGTTGACGATCCGCGTCCACGAATTCACGTGGGAAATATCCATTAAAGCTGGTCTGCAGGATATCTGTGTAACATTACATCGCGTATTACCTTTGAATTTCATGACCATGACTCTTACCCTCATAGCGGAATATTTCGATAACAGTCCGCATTCCTGTGACGAGCACCCGTTCTTCTATTTCAAGATGTTCAAAGTATGTGTATTTAATATAGAGTGTTAGGAAATAATGAAAGCTGCGTTATCCTCAAGAGAGAGATTGAGAGAGAAAAAGGGGATGGAAGAGAGGAAGCTTAACTGGAGGAGACGTCAGGTTGGCTGCCCTGGACTCCGGAAAGGTGAAGGGGGCCATGAACGAATGAAAATTATGACTTTGCGGTATGACGACACCGCAAAGTCATAATGACGATGACGATGTCCAACTAATACTCACAAAACATTTTCAATGCTGGAGTCACGATTTGTCGTCGAATCACGTCACGTAACTCGCAAGGGACTCCCCCTCCCCTGGCGTCCGTTCATGTTTCTTACGAAAGACGGGCGGGGGGTGTTTCCTCTCTGCTTGATGAGCGATCGACGGCAGGCCTCGCACGCGGGTTGATGTTATCGCACGCTCCCTCCGTGCGACGGAGACGGCCGGCTCGCTTAATCTCCGCTTCAGTCGCGTTCGTCGCCAGCGCTCGCGAGCTTTTACTCGTGGGTAGAACATATGATGCGCGGGGTGATGTTATGAATTTGGACTTTACAATACGGAAAATAACGGCGCCGGCAAAAGCCCATCGAGAGTGTCCATAGATTTGCTATATCGCAATAATATCTATTTTGTACAGAAGGCACCATGTCCGAAAGCTCACACTTTCCGGCCAATGTTATCGAGAGACGCAGAAACTATGAGAGCACTCTGTTCGAGCAAGTAGATTCAGTTTAGCACAGGAGGGACGGAAGAATGAACAAGTGCGCAAGACAGGTGCTCCTCTAAACTAATTTTTGTAGCGAAGTTGTTTATGCGGACCCGATGCCGTCACGCTAAAAAAAGATCACGCGACCAGGGTGGAGAGAAAGGGTCTAGTGAGAGAAGGAGAGGGACAGCGGGGTCACGTGACGAAGCTTACGTAAGGCGGGCGATTCAAACAGTGGATTGAGAGGGGAGCTGTTGCCCCTGAAATGACAGCATGTAGACTGAGTGGCACGAATAGACTTAGCGAAAAGAGAGAAGAGTGTAGGGTAACCCACGGCGACCAGAGCAGTCTACTTGAACTAAAGACCTGACTAAGCTTAAATAAAGAAACAAAAAAAGATAACTTAGAGGTAACTGGGTAGAACGAAAGAAGAGACTCCAAGAGACCATGAGAGGCGCAAGAGTTTCGCTGTCCGAAGGCTTTCACGGCTTGGAGATAGCTAGAATTCTTTATTGGTAGTTGCACCTATTCACATATATGTGTCTTCTGGAGAAAAAAAAATCATGTCTCTTTTGCGGGATTCGGTCGTGCATGAAAGTGAAGCTTCTACGCATATACAGTGGAAACTCGTTGATACGATTCTGCATAGTGCGTTTTTCGGCCTAATACATTTTGCTTTTTATTCCCGGCCAACGTCCCTTGCAAATAATGCATCTTTATGCGCTACAATGCGCTGTTTGTAGGATATATACGGTATAGCATGCCGGCTGCTCTCAAACATGAGACCGAGCTGTGTGAACACGCTAGAGAGTATTCAAGCTCAAGGATTGCGAACATGCTTAATGGGCCTACCACGCTGCACGTCAACGAATGGAACCATCGCGGAAGCTCGGGCTTGTCCCATCAGTGTATACATGCGCTGCGAGCCACTTCGAGTGCATCTTCGCCTGTTGACCCGACACAGGCAGCACCCGCTATCAGCACTCCGCGCCACCCACCCAAACTGCAGTTTTTCAAGAGCAATATCACGGCATGAAAACATTCTACCATCAAGGTTTTCTTCCCCGAGATTTCCTGGAACACCGCCGTGGGTCCTGCCTAAACCGCCTGTTAGCCTTGTGATTCCTAGGATTACGAAGAAGTCCCTAGTTTCACCAATTGGCCTCAAACAACTGACCCTACATCACATTTATACAGCGCACGGCGGTACCGTGCACGTGTACACCGATGGATCTACCACGCTATGTACCTCTGCTGCAGCCTTTGTCATCCCACAAATGGTTATAGCTCGACGGTACAAAATAGACCACAAGACCACGTCAACTGCCGCAGAGCTTGTTGCTATCCGGGAGGCAATAAGATTCATTTCTGGAGAGCAACCTCGTACATGGACGATATTCTGCGATGCAAAACCCGCTTTGCAAACCATTAATTCCGTCATGAGACAAGGTCCACACTATATTTTAGCCGTAGAAATTATGAGCTTCTTCACGTTGCTTCAACAAATGGCCACCTCGTCACCTTCCAATGGATTCCTGCCCACTGCGGCATAATGGGAAACGAAGACGCAGACGCCGAAGCTAAAGGGGCCTTGACCAGTGGCCCTGAAGTGCGCACCGTGTTTTCACGGCCAGATACGAACGCTCTGCTTCGGTACTTAATGCGTGACGTCACACTTGAACACTGGACCAAACCGGAGCGACGACACCGGCGATTACACAAATGGGACCCCGAAATGAGGTTCTGTAAGCCTCGTAAGTTAAAACGACACAACACAAGTATGATTCACCGAATTTGTCCTAGTGTGGCTTTCACAAGACGTTATGCACATATCATCGGCTGCAGTGACACCGGTCCCAACTGTGATCACTGTCAAGTGCCAGAAACACTTGAGCACATATTTTGTACCTGCCCAGCATACGCACGCGAACGACAGAAACTGATTTCCTCTACTGAAGGAGTGCATAATAGGCCATTAACTGATGAGGTTGTGTTGGGCCCTTGGCCTGACGCCAACAGCACAACTGTGGTCATAAGAGCGGTCGCAGCTTTCCTAGAAGCCACCGGACTGCATGCGCGGCTATAGCACTGCGCCACCTAGACGGGACTGTACATACTCACCTCCCTTACTTACCATCGTCATCCATCATTCTTTTTTCTCCCCTTTCCCCACCCCCGGTGTAGAGTAGCAGGCTAGAGCATACTATCGCTCAGGCCGACCTCTCTGCCTTTCTATAAATAAACGTCTATTTCTATATTTTTATTAATACGACCGCGAAAGTGGATCTTGACCGATTTATCTAAAAATGCTACGTTTATTCTTCGGTATACTACCTCAAACCACGTTCCAACAAGTCACGACCTGCACGTTGCAGAGCCGCAAACGTCGCAGCAGCGTCGGTTTTGCGGCGACAAGATCGCTGACACGTGCGGCCGCTGCGTCATATGCTGATGATCATGCGCCAGGCGATGCACCACGCCACCAGAAGAATTTACTCCAAGACGTTGAAAAGAAGAAAGCGCAGCGCAAACTTCTTTAGTTAATACGACTTTTGCATAATACGTTTCATATTCAGGTTCCCGTGAAAAAACGTATCATCGAGATTCCACTATGTGTGTGGTTCCAGATTTGTTGAATGTTAAGAGAAAAAAAAAATGCAGCAGAAGCCATCCAACGATGACTGCCACAGTCGGTGCATCTAGCATTGTCGCTGATGAAGTGTTTCCTTAAAATGCTTTTCTGCACCCACATTCTATAGGAGGGCGACTCGACGAAACACCGTACGCGTTGGGGAAGCGATCCAAGCCTCTTCACGCACTGACTTGCGCGAAGGGATTTCTCCAGGAAACCGTCAGTATTGTGGAAAACGCGTCAAGCGTCTGAACGAACGCGCTTTCTTGTACGCGCGACATTCTATGCTTCGTCTATGGCTCGTCAATAAAGTCCGACTGATTTGACATATAGCGGATAGAGCGTCGGCCTTCGGTACTAGAGGCCCAGAGTCGAAATCCGGTGCACTTTATTGGGCTAGTTGGTTCTGCATGTCGACGATGTGGGTGCGTTTTGAAGACGCGGACAGGGAAGAGACAGGACACACACTGCGCAGTGTGTGTCCTGTCTTCCCTGTCCGCGTCTTCAAAGCCCGCCCACACCGTCGAAATCTAGACGGCGGGTCATTTAGCGCATAATAAATATTTGGCAGATCCCACGCGTTGTGGGAATCCGTTTCATGCGAAGCAGTCAGCGAGTACTTCAATGCTATATTTTATGGCTTTGAGCCAATCGTTACGAGGTGGATCGACGTGTGTTTGTAAGTGTAGTAGCTGTGTGCACATCGTGGGCTTACCAGGCCCGTCTACAACACTGGCCTTGAAAGGGTAACTTATGGTGCGACATAACGTCAGCCCTCACGTTAGAGTAAATACGTCAGTACTATAGAAACTAAGTGCACTTTATGGCGCAGTCACATTAATATTGTACGTAACGTTCGTTAATGTATTCGACCGGCGTCGAGCAATGCTTCAATATAGCTTGCTGAATCATAGGAATACAAATGTAATGTCTATTAAACTGCTATAAATGCGGAGCCAACACTGGAACCACAGACGTGAATCTGTTATGGCGCCTTTATCGTAGGAGTACATATGTAGTGTTTATTGCTTTCTGTTAAAATTAGATAGCCAGCACCACAACCAAAATTGACGTTGCACCGACATTACGCCTGGATAGGCTGTTTTTCCAGACCAGTTTATAGGACGCCTGTATCGTAGGAGTACATATGTAGTATTTATTGCTTTGTTACAAAATTAGATAGCCGGCTGCAACCACAAATAAAGTTGCACCGACATTGCGCCTGCATAGGGTCTTTTTCCAAAGCAGTTCCAAGACCGGGCGTGGCTCTTGTGGTAGAGTACCTGATGCCACGCAGAATGTTTGCGTTCGATTCCTGCTGGGATTCTAATTTTTATTCTTTCCATTCATCGGGTCAGCGCTGCCGATGTCCGCTTTTTTAACACTCTCGCATTTAAATTACCAATGTCTGTTCTCGCCGTTCCTGGGTAGATATAAACTGTCAATCACCTATGGCGCATACCCGTACACCGCGGCCCGTGGTGAACGGGTATGTGCCGCACGTGTCTGGAGGAAAGGGTTTCACGACTACGCGACAGGATTTTCACGTTATTCATGTCATAACCCGACAGTGATATTCGTCAAATTCTCTTACCATTCCATGCCGATTTTGGTCTACACCAAGGTAAGGAGGCGATCATGAGAGCACTCAGACGTATGCAGCTACATAGATAGATAAATACGTAGACAGAAACGCTCAAAGTGCCAAAGATTTGCTAAGAAATGCTTCACATTTAAAAGTTATCTTTACATATGTTTATCCGATCTAGATACGCGCTATGCAGACGTCACTCCAGCATGTGCGATAAAACGATGCATCACAGACATCGCTCGCGGTTGCACCTACCGACTTACCTGGGTCTGTAGGTGTAAATCGCTTGAACGTAACTAAAATACGATGCGTATTTAATAAAACGGCGTGAATAAGCGCAGTGTGTCATTTGACTACGCTTAACAAACATCGCGCTGGATCCTCGCGTCATGTCGCATTGTGGTGTTTGCCGAAAATCTATGTACCAATTTAGATTCATTTCCTGGCCCTGTCCAACATCAGAGCCCGAGATAAAAACCATATGTGGAGGCCAAGAACCCTTGTGAAATGCCTGGGTTAGGATCAACTCATCTAATCATTAGAAACAAAATGTTTATAAAGTCCACCAAATTAACTATATCGTTTCTTCGGGATTTGCAGAGTGGCATCTGATAAAAAGAGGCCGCGCGATACGATTTGGTTAACATTTGCATCGTCAAACACAAAGCGGTTTTTTGTTATCCGGTGCAGTTGTATTCACCTGAACTGTTGTTACTATAGTATGCAATAATCTTCCCTCTGTGCACGAAAAAAAATGGTAACCATTTTTCCAAACGCAGCTGCGGAACGGCTCACTGCTCTCCCATCGTAGAGTGCATATAGTACCCTAAATCGTCAACCATTTTTCCAAACACGCAGACACAACTCTTGCGTACGTAATGTATGTACCGTAATCTGAATAGTTCACCTCTTTTCTAAGCATTCGTACTGTATCCTCGCACACAACTTTCCTTGGAAATAAAGGGAGAACTACGGGGGCGGAGCTTCTTCGCGTATACTCCTACGCGAAGTAGTCCGGTTTGGCGCACTTCTCGTACCGCTGTCGAAAGTGATGGCTGCGCGAAATCAGCGTTGCATACCGACTCAGACGCCGCTTAGCGTTTGAGGTATACACGTAAAAGGCGGGGCTTTCTCTCGCGTGAGAAAACGCAAAAGTGAAAATGTATAAAGTAAAACAAATACGAATATCTCGCTGGTGTGTATTGCGTCCTGTCTCAAAGAGCTACACGCAGAAAATCAAGGAGCAGTTTTTCCATCTCACGTAGAAAATACGGATGCAATTGTGTAACTACATTCATTGGCGGTAGGATACGCGCGATTTGGCTCCGCAAATTTCGCTTCATTGTCAAGAAAAGTTGTCCGCGAGTATGGATCGTTTACCTCTTGCTTGACATGCTGAGTTGACATTCGACGAACAAAATGCTGCGTATCGAATTCTTTTTCTGTGAATTAGTTGCCCCGTTTTATTTCTATTAGTGTACGTTTCTTTATTGGTTCATCTGCTTTTTTTTCTCATAATTTCTTTATTTATAGTCTGTTTCTCTTTCGTCTGTCATTTTATTTTGTCAAGTTTATTTCCAATTTGCTTGCTTCTTCTGCTTTTTATGTATATTTCGGTCGGTAATCGACACGGCACGTCATCATAAACCTGTTAAAGAATGTGGTTGGAAACGACCCTTATAAGTCAATTATATTTAAACGCATTGGCAAAATATCCGGCAGATTTCGTTAAAGTTTCAATGAAAACTCCTTCCACATCAGAAGGCAACTGGAAGACCCTTATACAGTTTTGCTTGGTTTGTGACAGCAGTTGCTTTAATTCGCATTACTCTGCAAAGGTTTCTGGTTTTCACCCTCACTTTTCACTGCGACATTCCAGCCGATATTACTTGTCACCTGCAAGTATGTATGCTTTCTGTGTCAATTAGTATTCATTGCGGGTAATTTTCCTCACTCATATTATGCAGGCTCGTGCAAAAATTAAGTGGGGTACATGTTTTCAAGCTCTTTATTAGCCAGACATTACATTAGTCATATCACACGCACAGCACCTAGCTTAATTTATAGCGCTGCACTCTATCACACTTGCGTCCGCACTGATTTGGGCAATCGAAAAAGCGTTCAGTTCATCTTGTTTCTATTTATGTCCGCATTATCAGTACTACTGCAATGAAATCCTGTGTTTAGACATGACATGACAAGAACTTTATTGGAGACCTGAGGAACTCGAATCTGGGGAGCCGGAGGCCCCCAGATCAAGTTGGTGGCTCCGCCCACGATGGGACTGGAAGTCCAAGTTCCGTGTGTTTAGACTCTGAGCTTTCTTTCGGATAAAAATTCGGCAGATCCCACGCGTTGTGGGAATCGGTTTCATGCGAAGAAGTCAGCGAGTACTTCTATGCTGTATTTTATGGCTTTCAACCAAGCGTTACGAGGTGCATCCACGTGTTTTTGTAAGTGCAGTACCTGTGTGCGCATGGTGGGCTTACCAGGTACGTCGACAACGACAACACTGGCGTTTAGAGGGTAACTTATGGTGCGACAGGACGTCAGCCCTCACGTTAAAGTACATACGTCAGTATTATCGAAACTAACTGCACTTTATGGTGCAATCATGGGCATATCATACGTAACTTTCGTCAATGCATTCCTCTGGGGGTTGAGCAATGCTTCAATATAGCTTGCTGAATCATCGGAATACAAATGTCTTGTTTATTATACTGCGGAGCCAACACAGGAGCCACCGACGTTAATCTGATATGAGGTCTGTATCGTAGGAGTACATATGTAGTGGTTATTGTTTTCTTGTAAAATATATAGCCAGCACCAAAACCACAATCGACCTTGCACCGGTATTACGCCTAGATAGGCTGCTTTTCCAAACCAGTTGATAGACCTGACGTGGCTCTGTGGTTGAATACCTGATTGCCACGCAGAATGCTTGTGTTCGATTCCTGCTGAGATCCTAATTTTTATTCTTTCCATTCGTAGGATGAACGCTGCCGATGTCGGTTTTTTCTTAACGGTCTCGCATTTAAATTACCATTGTCTGTTCTCGCCGTTCCTGGTTAGATATAAACTGTCAATCACCTGTGGCGCATACCCGTACACAGCGGCCCGTGGTAAACGGGTATGTGCCACACGTGTCTGGAGGAAAGGGTTTGACGACATACTCGACAGGATTTTCACGTTATTCATGTCATGACCCCACAGTCATATTCGTCAAGCCCTCTTACCCTCCCATGCCAATTTCGGTCTACACCAAGTTAAGGGGGCGATCGTGAGAGCACCCAGGCGTAGGCGGCTAGATAGATAGATAGATAGATAGATAGATAGATTAGATAGATTAGATAGATAGATAGATAGATAGATAGATAGATAGATAGATAGATAGATAGATAGATAGATAGATAGATAGATAGATAGATAGACAGATAGATAGATAGATAGATAGATAGATAGATAGATAGATAGATAGATAGATAGATAGAAACGCTAAAAATGCCAAAGGTTCGCTAAGAAATGCTTCGCATTTAAAAAGTAGCCCGCTTTGTCTGCGATGTACATTTATATTTAGAAATCCTGTGCTAAAGCACATCTTGTCCCTGCAGACCTCATTCCATCTCCCGTTGATCACACTCTAAAGTTTGGAATGCCATTCCGCTAGAAGGCGTACTTGCATTCATTCGTGCAAAAGACGTAACCTCATCTGCATGATATCACATAGTACGTCAACGTTTTACTACATCGTGCACATCACAAGGCGGAACTTGAACTTATAAAGTTCTTCAAAAGGTAATTGACCTCTTTCGATTTATCCACGGCAGCGTAGTGCCCCGCTCCGAGTATCACTGCCTCGGTAAAGTTGGGAACCCGAACTACATAACCACTTATGCCATCCGAACCACCATTCGCACTCCACACGTGTCGAGGTGCACTTCGGTATTCCGAAGCACGAGTCCAGTTCAAGCTGCGGAAGTAGGCTCGCAGTCTGTTCGAAGGAAACAGCGTGTCGACTTGCCCGGTGTAAAGCATGTCTCTGATGTAGTCAAGAACCAGGCTGGTGAGCAGAACTCGGTTATGCCGTTGAAACTGGACATCGTGCCCTACGTGTATTGCTTCCCTGAACATTTTCGTGTTCGCGTATTCGTAGTACTTGCGCATGTTCGCGGGCTCTTCGGAGTACAACGCACTCGCCTGGCTGTGGTAGAGGGTGAGATTTTGAAACAAGGTGGGTCTCTTGTCGTCGGTGAAGATGGTACGCAGCAAGATCGTCATGGCATCGAGTTGCTTGCCCTCGGCGAAGAGGCTCTTCATTTTTTCGAATTCTTTCGCGAATATATCGCGACCTTCCTGGGTGACCATCGACGATTGGTAGAGGAATTCGCTCGAATCTGTTATCTCCAAGATTGGTCCGAGGAATCCGACTCCCGCGACGGCTCCTCGGAAGTTCAGTGGCAACCGTTTGACTTGCGCGGTGAGCAGGTGGTATGCGATTCCGATGCCGTATCTTGCTGTAAAGAATGATTAAGGAATTTGTAAGTTTTCAATGCACATGAGTTGTCCCTCGTACTTAGCTCATGTCTACAAAAGCTCCTTCAATAACCTGTTTTTCGCCTGTTCAATAACCTGTTTAACAGCGAAAGCAGTTAGATCACAACAGCCGACTTTGTGGCGTAGCTGTCCGCCGCTGCCGCTGGTGTCCGTAACCGCTATCGTGCCAGAAGTGGAAGTGCTGCGCTATTTGCGCCACGCTGCGCCAATCCGCTTCTGCTGCGCCATCCTGCTCCAAAACGCATTACTGCGCCGAAACTGCTCCCAAGCGGTCTTTGGTGCACGGCCTCCGCGATGGGCTCCAGTGCGCTGCGGGAACCGATCACCGAGGCTATGTTTTGTGCCTTCATGTGCCGCTGTCATCCGTGTCATGGCGCGCCTATGCGAGCTTATATAATCATGACATCACTTGGCGCTCTCTCGTGACGTTGTCGAAGGCGCAAAAAAGCTAGCGAGCCTGTATAGGAGCTAGCTACAAGAAAGTGAGTTGTGCGGCCATATTTCGGTTGTGACGCCGGCGGCAACGGAGTTTTTTGGCGCGTTGCGCACACGAGGTGGTTGCTGTCATCGTGGCCTGAGATTGCCAACATGAATAAAAGTGCGTTTTCTATTTACTGCGAATATTTAACTTTGATGTGAAGCCATGAGGATAGTGCGAGCAGCTGCCGCGGACTTAAACGCGCGACCATTATTTAGAAACTTTGCATTAAGGAAACCACTGTATAGCTGAGTGTGTAATGTGGATTTTGTGTCATAAGTAGAGACCAGATTTTAGGCAAATGCCTATTGTGTTCCTTGCGCTCCTATCGCGCCATCTTGATAGATGAGCATGAATTAGAGGTTAAGAAGGGCTTTTGTAGTGTTTTTATAGCGCCTATAAATGCCTATTTTTGGCGTTTGTGCCTAAATGTTTCCAAATGCCTATAAATGCCTATTTTCGAAATTGCCGCTTAAATGAACACCATTTAGCCTCAAGTTTCGCTCCCTGGTGCAGTTTGAGACCGTTAATTCATGTTACCGCGCTAGGTTGACCGTTCGGAACTACGGGGTTCAACCTAGTCCTCTAGTTGAACCAACTCCCGGAAACAACCGCTAGCAGCAGTGGAATGGGACACGCCGGCGCGTTCGCCGCCGCGCTGACATGGCGCGAGTGCTTGGCGAATGCGAAACCGCGGAGAGCCTTCAGCGGAAAGAAGAGTGAAGAGAAAAAAGAAAGAAAGAAAAATGTGATGCGCACGCGGCTTTTGCTTTGTTGGTTATTTACTTTTTCAGGTGTTCACTGCAGTAGCGCTGCCAGAAATTTTTTTCTGAGAGGGTTCAGCCACTCTTTATGTATGTTCGTGCGTGCGTTTGTATGTGTGCGTGTATATATACGCATGCAAAACTGAAATGTTTCGAAACGGCGGGTGGGGGGTAGCGACTAACTCCCCTCCCCTCCCCCGCCTGGTTACGGCAGTGGTTCACTGCCTGGGGAGAAATTGGCTCTACGCGATTCGACCCGGCCAATAGGAGGAATCTCTCCCTTTTGTTATGTTAGCGATCTGGCTATCTGCTCATGCTCTGCCCTTCTCAGTCATGCCGAAAAGACACCCAGGAGTGTGTTGATTCGACAATGGACACTTGACTCACCGTGCAGAATACGAGAGAGACCGTGTTCTGCTAACCGTGCGGGGAAAAGCACAACTGCACGGCTATGTTCAACTGTTGGCGCTCTTGAGCCATCTTAATAACATTTTTGTTTTCCTGTCGTAGATAGAGGTCATGCACGTCTTCGTTTGAAATTATTTGCGCTTATGTGGAAATTTATTGTGCCTATATTTACGATATTGGCGGCCTAAAACTTTGTTTTGCCTGCCTATTTTTGGCGCCTAAAACGAGCTTTTTTGATGCTTAAAAGTCCGGCCTAGTCATAAGTCTGCATGATAAAGAAAAGTTTGTTTTATCCGTTTGTGGTCAATGAAGCCACTACCGACCGCGAAACCACTCACAGGGCTTCGGTTTATGTAAGTCGGTTTGACCATTTCCGAAACTCATTTTTAAAGACGATAGTCTTTCTTGGCATACTTAAACGGAGAAATTTTGGTCTGTCTGTCTGTCTTTCTGTTTGTCGGCACGTCACTCGATTCAGCCACTCGGCCAAAGTTGAACCACTTGCCCAAGGGCCAGCCATCTTGAACGGCTGACTAGGTTCATACTTGTGTACATTGTCGATCAAAAAACAAACATTACGCATATCTGAGGCGCAACATCACTAGGTAAGTATTAGGCAGTGTGTTCCTTTAATAGAAAATGCATATATACGTAATTCTAAAGACCCTAGTTTCTTGAGCTGCGTTGAAAATGCGACTGCGCTTAAACTTGCCTTCCTCCGTGCCCTCTGCACGAGCGCATTGTTGTGTTTCGGTTTCGGTTCTGTATTGCACTGTACGAATGCCATGGGGCGCCGCTCTGGCATTCCTCTTTTACCCAGGCGACGTGTAAATAAAAGAGTGTGTGGAGAGTACTCGTTGAGTGCGGACATTTCTTCTGCTTCAGCGCTTCGCGCCAAACCGCGTGTTCGGGCTGGCTGGCGTCCCCGCCGGTCGCGTTGGTCACCGCCGGTCTTCGCCTGCTGCTGCACCGAGACTACCAGCCCGCAACGCAGCACTCATGTTTCCCGACGTATTGCGAGATGGCGTCCATATCTCACGCAGCGCCTCTTCTATCGTCTTTAGACGACATTTGCAGCGAAGCACGCAGATACGCGGCCAATTTTTTTTTTTTAGTTAGAGCGTGCCTCTCCATGTGCAGAATTTTTTGCATTACACACAAGCCCTTAGACGTTATAAATGCAGCATGTAAACGCGCTCGTGCAGCGACGTGCTTAGTCTCGCCAGTGAGATCGGTTGCGCTGTTCGATTTTGGCTCGTCAGAACCTGCGCTCGGCTCGTGGTCGAGCACGCTGTAGCTCGTATACCATCCGCAGCACAACATGACATGCCGCTCGCCGCCGTTGCTGTGTGTGGTTTGGTATATCCGGTGGCGAGTGAAGAAATAGACAAAAAAGAACAAGATAGACACTTGGAACGTTTATTACTCAAAAGACGAAGTGAGGTATAGTACGAAAACAGAACCACGGGATACAAATTGTGCGCTTGCGACATCTAGTATCATCGCACCTCAAGTACCATATTTGCGTGCATATAACCGACACCAATAATTGACAAATCTTGGAAGGGAACTTGAAGACCAAAGGTGGAACCGCATGGCGCAATTTTCGGCTGCGATTTACGCGTGTTTGGAGGGACGCGCGTGTTTTTTGACGAACGCCTTCGCGAAATCGCGCCGTTGCGTCCCGAATGGCTTGATTTCATGCGCGACTGACGCGTGGTCGGAGGGTCGCGCGCGTCATTTTGACGAACGCTATCTCAAAATCGCGCCGCCGCGTCTTCCTACTCGAACTAGAAAAGAAAACGCCTCGCGCGGCGCGTCGCCCGCTCGTCCGACAAGCGGAGTTTAGGGTGCAGACGCGTGTTTTGTTTGGTTTCTTCCAATGCTTCCAGACGGCGCTGACCTCCGCGCATTTCGAAGGAACCTTTTGAAGCCGGCGTAGGCTTTTGACGAAAATCTGGCAACCCGGCAAACGTGGTGCGAAAACGCCGCTGATGAAAAACGTTCATTACCATGAACGTTTTTAATTTGTTAGTCTATTCAAGTGTAGCTATTCAAAACATCGCTTATCTCGTTTTCCTGAGTCATTGCTCTATCACAGCTGTGATGTTTTAATGATAACACGTACGCGCGCGTGTGTATATGTACATCATTTGTGTTAAGTGTGGTTCGTTCATCAGTATTGAATGTTTTATAAAATCGTTGGAATTTCTTGTGTTTACAAGAAATAAAAAAAATTAAACAACAATGATGTTTGACCCTACAATTCTGCTCCAAAACTAACTTGCATTGCTCCAAAACACACATTTTGGTGCCCCAAAGCTGCTTCAAAACAGCATTATTCCTGCTCCCTGAGCTGCTCTAAAACACTCAAGCCCGCTTCCACCCCTGCGTGCACAATCGGGAAAAAAAGAATATCTAGGAGCGAGCGGAATTGGAACCCAGGCCCTCTGCGTGGCAATTGAGTATTCTATTAAATAGCAACGCCAGGGCTTGAAATTCCATTGCAAAAGACCCTATACAGACGTCATGTAGGGCAAGGAATCGCGTTAGCAGATACAATATAGCGTGGTAGAGGAAGTAAATAACAACGAGACATCACACAATGGGAATTGCTTAACGAGTGGGAGGTCATATAAAGCCTCCCACGCAGTACAAAGCGGTGAGCCATAATTCATCGTAATCAGCCACAGCATCAACAAAGTGCGCATAATGCCGTATACATATGTGTAGCGGGTACCTCGCTTCTCCGCAGTGTGATGAATAACAGCATAGTGGCTGCTTCGCAAAATTTTGATGATTTATGGTGTAGTGAGTACCTTGCGACTGTACTTGTAGTATATAGTCGCCCGAAAAGAATTTCGCTGTGACTGTGCTGGGTGTTGCGCGGGCCTGGCGTTTTTTTCCTGTTCTGTTCATAGACTTCGCCTTCTATGTGCACGCCCTATCGCAGCAGCACTATCTAATGCTCTTTAAACTGTTCTTCGCTTGTAGTGAATGCATTCTGCTGCGTCGGTCAAGTAGTGGTCGTATGTCTGTAGACTTGCCCGCGCTAACTTTGATGAGTTAATCATTTTCATAACCGAGTCGAATCAGTTTGAATCTGCGTCAGTAAATATTTACAAAATATGTTGGATAAAAAAACGCTTCCTCGTCCCATATCGTAACCGATAACAAACCAAGCATGGAGGACGACGTAAATTTTAACACACGACGTTGCCTTGGGCGAAAAACGGCTGCTAACTAGTCAGTCTAAACACTCGACTAGTTGCGAGCCGCGTTGTACATGCAGCTTTTATTAAAAACAGGTTCAGCGAGTCATATCTACGAAGATGTGACACACGGGACAAAGACAGCACCCTTCGAACAAGTATATAAGAAGGGCTGCGTGCATTCGTGAGTTCAAGATTACGGCTTAACCACGTGTCGGGACAAAACGCTGAGTCGTTAGTAAGCCTTATATCGGGGGACCTAAGATACTCGAGCCTGTTATTCTGCATTCGCTTTATGATATGCGCCAGTATCCTACGCTGAGCCACTCGATAAAAGAGCAAGAACAGCAGCGCAGGTGGTCAGCGAAGTGGGGCATGGTACGATAAGCAAAAGAGCCTTTCGTTTTCAAGAGCGAGCTCAATTCTCCAAAAGTATGAATGAATAGGGAATCTGACTGTGGGAATATACAACCCCCAAGTGCAAAATGAGAAATTACTTTTTTGACATAGTTTGCCCTTAGGTGTAGCAAAATATGGTGTCAGATGTACACGAACCGACATTATTCGGTGCAAAAAGTCTAGCAGTGAACGATGGTATATGGTCCGTTAATCTAGCGATAAGGTCGGGTGCACGGTCGGCCAGTCCTGAGGCCTGTTGCATGGATGTGAAGAAGATGGCCTAATTGCAGACCTGGGCAAGTGCGCAGCAAGTGTGTCACTTTCACATCGTGGATTTGAAATGCGGAAGGCAGGGATTTTAACTGGAAGATTATCTAATTTGCAGCACCGCAATGGAAGGACGCAATGTGATACAAATAGGTAAGAAAGGGAAGAAATGAAAAAGTTCGGCAGATCCCGCGCCTTGTGGGAATCGGTTTTATGCGAAGCAGTCGGTGAATAATTTGTCTGTGCTGCATTATTTTTTTTTTTTTTTTGCTTTGAGCCAAGCGTTACGAGGTGGATCGACGCGTTTTTGTAATGTAGTATTTGCGTGCACATAGTGGCATTACCAGTCACGTCGACTACACTGGCGTTTCAAGTGGTTACATGTGGTCATACGTAACGTCAGCACTCACGTTAGAATACAGAAGTAAGTATTATCGAAACGAAGTGCACTTTACGATGCGATGATGTGAATATCTTTTCTTCGTTCAGCGAACTGAGAGCGCAGAAGAAAACACGAAGGACGAAGCGAGGAACCACATAAGACGATTCCTCGCTTCGTCCTTTGTGTTTTTTTTCTGCGCTCCCAGTTCGCTGAACGAAGAAAATGAATTACCAACTGGCCCACCTTTCGATCCTCCTGCGATGTGAATATCATACGTAACTTTCGTTAGCTTATTCCTCCGGGTTCGAGCAACGCTTGAATATAGTTGCCGAATCACAGGAATACAAGTGTAAGGTTTCCCAAAGTGCTATAAAAGCGGCGCCAACTCTGGAACCACAGACGCTAATCTGATATGACGCCTGTGTCATAGGAGTACATATGTAGATGTTTATTGCTTTAGTATAAAATTAGATAGCCAGCACTGCAACCGCAATTTACGTCGCACCGACATTACGCCTGGATAGGGTCTTTTTCCAAAGAAGTTCCAAGACCTGGCGTGGCTCTGTGGTAGAGTACCTGACTGCCACGAAGAATACTTGGGTTCGATTCCTGCTGGGATCCTGATTTTTATTATTTGCATTCGTCGGGTCAACGATGCCGACGTCGGTTTTCCTAACGCTCTCGCAATTAAATTACCACTGTCTATTCTCGCCGTTCCTGGGTAGATATAAACTGTCAATCACCTGTGGCGCATACCCGTACACAGCGGCCCGTGGTAAACGGGTATGTGCCACACGTGTCTGGAGGAAAGGGTTTGACGAAGTACGCAACAGGATTTTCATGTTATTCATGGCATGAGCAGACAGTCGTATTCGTGAAACCCTCTTACTCTCCCATACCAATTTCGGTCTACACCAAGTTAAGGAGGCGATCACGAGAGCCCCCAGACGAGGGCGGCTAGATCGATAGATGCGCAAATAGAAACGCTTAAAGTGCCTTTGGATCGCTGGAAATCCTGCGCATTTAAAACATACACCAGTTTCACCCCGTGTGAAATCTGCAGACATAGGCATGCGCGGAGGCGGGCGGGGAGAGCTGGTCAGGGGGCCGGCCGCTTTCCCGAGTCGTAAAGTCTGCGTAATGTCTGCCCCATACATTGACTATTATTGAAAGGGAGGGGGGGGGGCGCTGCGATCAACATTCTCCCCCCCCCCCCCTTGAAGGGGAACCCTGCGCACACGCCTATGTCTGCAGAAACAGTAGAGTTGCGGTTATTAAGTGCTTCCCTTGTGATTTTTTGTGATTTTCTGTGATTTTTTTGTGATGTTTTGTGATTTTGTGTGGGTGTCCGTGATTACGTTATTTGTAGAATAGAGGTTCATGGGAAAGTATCCGCGGCAGTTGCTGCCACATCAGCCCCTGCTAGAGCGACTTTAGGCCTTGTTAACGCTCGAGCCACCCTTCCCCGTTTCACTGTGTGGCTACCGCTTGGTCCGCGGCCGAAGCAGTTACGCCATCTATGGATGTATCTGGGAACCGGAGCGTGACATGCGACCCGGACACTCATCTGTCGTCGCGCCTAGCCCTAGAGCAGCTTCTGCTGGCAATAGAGCTAGATAGACAGAGAGAGAGAGAAAACACACATGTACACACAAGCGTGATAATCGAAGCGAATTCCCACCTCCGTAAGACTCTCCGGCGACGTAGAAATCCCGCTCCTTGTATTGCGGGAACAGCACCAAGAACTGCCTCAGGAATTCCACGACCGCGGCGCTGATGTCTTCGAGACTTTGTGCGTAGCCATGAGGGGTCCTTCGTAAAACTGTAGCCGGCTTCGACGGGCACGTCGAGGTAGATGACGCTCGCGTCTTTCTGTACAGTGTGTAGCCGCTTGTGCAGCTTTCCGTCGGCGTCGATGGCTAGGGGTCCGATCTCGAGGAACTGCCCAAACAGGGAGGAGAGACCCGGACCACCTTGCGTCCATAGCATCAGTGGCGCGGTCGAAGGGTTTTGCTGAAAGATATGCTCTTCGTAAGTTAAAGAAATGTAACGTAATTTGATATGTGGAACTGGTTGCGTTATATCATGTTTTTCTTCTTACAATTGCGGTGTTGGGCCTAGTGAGAGAGTTTTGTAAGTGACAAATAAAACCAGGTGGATAGATGGAACTTATAAGCGTACAGGGAGTCCGGCAATAGTTATTTTTGACCAGTTACGCAGCGCCAGTGGAAATAGAAGACGAAGGAGAGACGATCATTTATGAGAGTCATTGCCAAGAAAGAGGACGTGAGTATAAATCGATCAATCAATCAATCAATCAATCAATCAATCAATCAATCAATCAATCAATCAATCAATCAATCAATCAATCAATCAATCAATCAATCAATCAATCAATACCATGAACACCCATAAGTCTGAATGCTTGCACACGCATCGAGTAAAAAAATATTTGTTTATTTACGCATACTGCAATTGTTATTCGTTGATTTTAGCAGTGTGTGCATCAAGTTATTTTTGAACAGTGGCGAATACATGGGCATATAATATATACAGGTATATAGAGCAAATGCAAACTCTCGCGTGCAAGATGAAAATGTGGATACATTTCAACATACAAGAGCTGAAGCATGGGCTCAACTGATGACACGGAAGCCACAGCGGGGATTGTGTGATAACACGTGACAGCGACGGTACGGTTATCAACGTTTAAATGTCTATTCGGCGCGGCGGTCGGAAGAGTTTGAATAAATTCGATCGCACGTCATGTTTATCACAGCCGCTGGCCAAGAGCTTTCCTGCTCAAGAATGAAAGCTATGCACGCGTGACTTGCAGGATGCGGCAGGTGTTACCGCAGAACATGTGGATGCGCATGTGCGGTGTCTGACCGAGGAATGTTACTGAATGTATAGCTCCGTTTTGGATAAACGAGCGGATGCTTTGTATTACAAGTCGAGAAAAAAGAGAGCAACGCCCAAAATGGTGATATTGTCACGTGGTTGTGACGGTGAAGAAAGCAAGACGCAGTCGGTAAAGATGAAACGCTTCATTGTCCGAACTTGTGCACAGTAAAAAGGCTCAAAGTACAAGCAAAACTCCATGTACAACACTCTTAAAAAAGGTAGTGACTGCAGCATTTACTACGCCCTTGACAAGTCTACTACCTTTCGCCAACTTTTTTTTAGATACAGCAAATAATATCGTTACTACCTAGCGTGACAGGGATAAGAGAGGTTACTAGTTGCACACGTGCGGAGTTACTAAACGTTACTACCCCTATCAGCTGCGCCATATTATGCTGTAAATATGACAGTGCTTTGAAAAATTTAGCCAAACAATAGTTTTGTTAAATATGTTGGAATAAGTTTTATGCTACGTCATGAGACACGTATATGCCTGTAGTGAGGTATAAAATCTGGGTCCAGAACATAAATGCAAGTCTGAGTTCATGGTTAGCTCACTTGTACAACGTGCGCTACCCTAAAGTAGGGCTATATGCAGTGAAACCTCGGTGATACGATCACTGCTTATACGAATTTCGGGGTGATACGAATATTTCGTTGGTCCCGGCCAAGGCCCATTGGCCTGTAATGTAATGGAGTACGGTTGTTGTGAACCGATTTTCACACAGCGACGTTTGATACGAACGTACGCTACCGCCCAGGTACGAAGAGGTGCTGCCTGTGCTGTCGCGGAAGACGCGCCAAGCACGTGTGAGCGCGGGAACGCAAGCGTTGGCATGCGCGCCGCACCGCCAAATCGTCAGAACCACGGTGCAAGAAAAACACTTTTCTTACGGTCAGAATAAACCTTCAAAGACGCGTCACAGCCTCCGAGATTGCGTGCGCGAATCTTCGAGGCTCTTATGTGCCTCCGTGTGCCTTCACGTTTAGATTACAGAGGACATTAGCGCCACGCTTTATTTTTCTAACACGTCGACTCGGGCTGCTGTCGACTGTGTTTACACATGCCTGCCTCGTGCATCAGACATCCTATGAAAGGTGGACGAGGACCGAAAGAAGGCGAGGGCGGTCTTAGCGGAGGAGTCAGGCCTCACAACGTCAACATGCGCAACCGTTGAGGTCTCACTTGTGCGGGCACGGCCGTAAATATCCCAAAAATCATCCCCAACACCTCCGCGATAGCAAAATCATAACACAGGACCGTGGTTCCGTAATTTGGTGGCCTTGACCCATCGCGTCAAAGCGCTTTTTTGTTACTTTCGCTGCAGGACTCCAGTGTCTCGCAAAAAAGCAGACTAAAATTTGGAAGGGGCTACTGCTGTCGCGGGTCACAACGCACATTGTTCATTAATTAAATACGCGCGTACGGTCCGTATATTTACGAGGGCTGGTATGATTGCCGACATCTAAAAACTTAACTGACAATCATTCAGGGTTCTTCCTGAGGTTGCTGCGGCCCTGAAAACCAGTAATTGAAAATGCACGCCAGTTTTATTTTGTCGCATGCTAATTTTCCATGCTTTCTGGTGATACGAATTTCGGATGATACAAATATTTTTGGTGGTCCCGGGAGATTCGTATCACCGAGGTTTCACTGTATATCCTTTGAGTTGCTGTTGCTAAGTCGCGTAGAAGCCTTGATATTCTGTGTTTGCCTGCATGGGTGTTCGTATGCATTATCTGAGTATGTAATTGTGGTGTGCATTTACCAGGGTAATCACATCAAGAGACGGTACCATCTCACTTTATCTGGGCTGGTCAGGGTTGTAAATTTACTTTGTATTACTACTTCCCTGTATGTAGTAAATGTAAGGAGTAAATGTCGTTGCAGTAAGTTTACTAACTTGGCAGTTACTACTTCCACTTACTACATAGGTAGTAATGTTGTGACAAGTGCTTACTACCTCAACGTTAGCAAGTACCACTACATTTTGGAGAGTGGATGACAGCGGCAAGTACGGACATTGAGCGTACATCGTCTGTGAAATGCGTCCGCGTTTATAGATGCGTTATCGAGTCTTCCGGCGTTATCGCTAGTGCTCGCGTTAGCTTTAGAAGAAACTCCGTTACTAGTGTCCTGCGCGTAATCTTAACAGAACAGTCTGAAACAATCGCGATGTTCGCAATTATTGCGGCACGGCATGCGACGAGTGGTGGTAACAAGATCTTGTGGGTGAAGCTTGATCAGATTAAAATAAAAGAAAATATGCGCGCACGGCAATACCATGCATGCGGATGTCCTTTTAGAGCCCTCAAGTTCGTGGTCTTGCAGACCAGTGCCCCAGCTATCAGATGAAGTTTCATTTCGCCATTTTGTTGCGCGGTGTCCGTATGCTGGGTGTGCTATGAAAGCCGCCAACGTACTACACGAACTCTTATACCTCCGTCTGGGTCATGCCTCCCTCGTGCCCCCCCCCCCCCCCTCCCCCGCCCCCCGAGATGAGATTACATTGCAGAGGCGTCGTGCCGGGGTTACGCTTACCCCATCTGTGACCACTCTGGGCGCAACAGTACTGCAGCCCATATGGTACGTCGTGCCCATTTTGTGACGCCCCAGTACGTGATGTGATTGCGACACACTTGCTGTGTAATGCTACAGGCCTGCATTTAAGCTTTTTTTTCGCCACCTCCGAGCAGCAGGCCTCATGCCTGGCCGATCGCCCGACCTCGACCGCTGGATTCATGGACCGTTTCACCGTTCACTGTTAGGCTTTATACATGAAGCAAATTTGCATGTGTATTTTTGATATCACGAGTTACTGTGCCCAAGGGCAGGCTTTCGAAGAAAAAAAGAAAAAAAAAGGTCTCTATGAGTGCAGATATTTACCTGCGCCTGTACGTAGAGGAAGAACAGGTTGCTCCCGGTCGTCTTGTTCACAGTGATGAAGCCAGAGTGAGCCGTGGCCTTTGCCTTTTTTGCGAAAAGGTCCACTCGGCTTCTGGCCCTTGCTTCATGGCATTTGTTCTGCTCAATTAGCGGCGTCAAAAACAGAGGCTCCGAATCTGCAGAACTGAGAGAGAATTGGCATATGTTGTTTATTTGACTTTTAAATTGAATAATTCTGGCCAGATCTGTCAAAATACAACTCAAAGTGTACTACGCAACATCAACTACAGCTGCTGAACTGGTAGCCCTCGCGCAGCTCTTCAGTTTGTCACAGAATAACCACCTAATTCGTAGGTCTATCCTCTGTTATTTCAAAAGCAGCCCTGCAAAGTTTACTTTCGGCTTTACGTCACGATTCGCATAAACAGCTATTTGCAGAAATCAGGCACGTTCACCTGTGAAGCCATAGGGAAAGGACACAATATAACATTACAGTGGTTACCAAGTCGCTGCGGCATTCAGGGCAATCATCAAGCGGGCGCAGCTGCCGATCTGTCCACGATGGCGTCAGCAGTGTCGCCATTCCGCTATCAAGGCCTCACGCAAGCGAAACGGCCTCGTGCGCTAGCACATTTGTGAGATGTTAGTGTGGGCCCAGGCGCTCAACCGACAAGGGATGGGTCACAGACAAAGACAGGACGTTCATACACATGGACATAAATACACGAATGGTCTAACTAGATACATAAACTCAAAACATCTGCCGGTACAACCGTCTCTAGCGTTCTAGTACATACGCTACACGGTTCTCGCGGCCCTGACACAGCGCATCTAGTCCGCGCACCACTCGACGTGACCCACTCACACGTCGCTGTCGTCGAGATGGTCCGACGTGTCGCCGTGTCTCATGGGGTCGGACGCCGCGGGGTTGATGACCCACCACGGCAGTCGTTGGGACGGCCGCTTCGCTGCGTCGTGGATGGACAGACCCGTGCTCGGCCACGTCCGAGAATACCGGTAGTCCGGCCCAGCACTGCTCAGCTTTCCTGGCTCGGCGCTCCGCGTAACCGCCCACACGCCCGCAGGTCTCGACCGCGACCGCAAGCACCGTCGTCGCCTCGCGTAGCTCGTCGTCCGAGTCCACCCGTGACAGGTTGAGCGCCGCAACGGGCCGGTAGCCGCCACGAACCCTCGTTCTGCCACTGCTGCACCGACTGCTTCGGCCCGACTTGCTGCCCGAGCGTTCCAAAATTCTGCTCCTCGCGCTCCCTCACGAGCGGCGCCGGCGCGCACCACACACGCACTTTCGTCTTCGTCTCTCTCCAAATTCGGCTTTCAGTCAAAAATGTCCCCCACTCGTCACACATTTAACGTAGGACCTGGGAAATTTACCACGCCTGCATACATTGGACCCCGATCTTCAATCACGTATCCCACCCCAAGTAACACGACGTGATTCTACCCTTCCGGTCTGCCTCTTGCTTGGAGTGGCATTCTCAAACGCATATTCGTACACTATTGGAGTGGCTGATAGCCCATTGTGTGAACTCCGCTGGTACAGCGAAACCATCGTGCACCTTCTCGGCGAGTGCAACCGGTTTAACGCCAAAAGAGGGGCCGTAGGTCAGCTGGACCTTCGCCCTCTGACAGAAAGCAAAATTCTAGGACACTGGCCCACCCGGACATCGACGGGAGCTGCTACGAGGGCGTTGTTAGACAGCGCTGCTCACATGGCTTTGTAGTGTAGGTACAGACTCCCCCTTTTCTTTCATTCTTTCGCACCTCCTTTCTCTTTTCCCAGTACAGGGTCGCCAACCGGAGACTTACCCTGATTAACCTCCCTGTCTTTTCTCTAACTTTCGCTGTCTCTCTCTGAAATGAAAACTCGTGTGGCGAAAAAAAGAATGGACGGATATGGATGTTTTGTCAAATGCGCGTATGCTATTGCGTACAAGATATTGCTTGTATGTGGGCGCTTTTATATTGGGCAAACAGGCTGACGTATAACGGAGCACGCATACTAGCTCCAGGGCTAAGTTTCTAGTCATTTGACTGATCACTGTAAAAAAATTGGCCGTGCGCAATTTCTTCAAAAGTATACATGTTTTTAGGACGCTGTACAGAGCAACGCGCATGTGGAATAAGGGAAGCCTTTCATGTTCACCAACACGTCGATTGTTGTGTTAGCGTGCTCTCTGTATCATTCACTACACCGTAGCGAAATAAGACATCTATTCAAATTCAAATTCTATTTATGCAAAAACAGAGCATGAATGAGCTGATGACAGATATTTAATTGCAATTTAATTAAGATTACTTACTATTACAGACATAAATCACCGTATTCTGGCATTATTTTTGTTAAACTAGAATATCGAGTGCCTTGAAATAATTCAGTTTGACGCATTTACAAAGAGTTCTTCATAGGCGGCGTCTGATGAAGTTAAGCGATCACTTGTCTCTTTTATCCGTGGTCCCAAAAGCATAGACTTGTTAAAAGGATTCTTCGAATGTCACCGCATCTGTGCGGGTTAATACTCAGGACTGCATTGAATATTTTCGTGAATTCGTGTCTTGTGTGGACTGGAAGCAGCACTCGATAGAAACAAATTCTGACCCTAATTCGTTTATGACACCTTCCTTAATAAAGTAACAGAACTTCGTAAGCGTGCGATCCCAGTGACGAAGTGCAAGAAAGCCAAGAAGCCCTAGATTACCAGTTCTCTATTAAGACGCATTTCTAAACGTATTAAACTTTTCAATAGGTTCTTAATCGTCAGTGATATAGGAGTTCGGAAAGAACAGAAAATAATGAGGAACCGTTTAGCTGTGGACATTAAAAATGCGAGAAATCAATACTAGACAGACAAGATTGCCTAAATCTACTTTGGCACAAGAACAATTTGGCAGACCGTCGGAGATATTCTGAAAAGAACATATTTTAATATGCTTACTCAGATCTGTCTAGGTGATAAGACTGTAGATGAGAAAGAGTTCGCCAACAAATTTAATCGACATCTTGTGGCACGGGGAATACGATTACCCGAACGATCATACTAATGTAAACCAGTATGTACAATTCAATTTGACCAGTACACTGTTTCTTTACCCAACATCTCTTTCCGAAGTCCTCGCCATCATGCGTGAGTTGAAGAACATCTGCTCGTCTGGTTTTGACGGCATCAAAGCTCTACCAATTAGAGAAGTCGCCAATGTGATTTGTGAGGTATCTTGCGACATAACAAATTCTATACTGTCTACGGGAATATTTCCGGAGAACGTGAAAATCACAAGAATTACTGTCTTACATAAGCTCGAAATAGTTACGGCGCAGAAAAACGCGGACGGAAGAGAGGACACGACATACTCTTCTGTCCGCGTTTTTTTTTTTTTGAGCTGTAACTATTTAGACATAAACTACCAATTCTTCCAAGGAATTGCATTCCTAAGTTACATAAGGTTGGTTTCGTTAGTAATAAAATTTTCGTCCGATTTCAGTACTCCCGTGCTTTTATAAAAATTGTAAGAAAGGGGATTAACTCAATATTAGTAAAATACTTGCATAAAGTGTGCAACCACCAGCTATGTACATTCGTGCTTGCGTTTGTATGTGTGCGTACATTTATGCACACGCGAAATTCAAAATTTCATGGGTTAAACAGCCCCCTGTGAACCAAACGTTTACCCAAGTTAACCAAAGTTAAATAAACGTTAGGGTCTAGCGCCATTAAAGACCAATATACAGAATATTACGGTCAATTTTTTTTTCTAAACGCAGTCTGTCAAAATGACCCACGTGACACAAAAATCAGGAAATACTGCACGCAGTATTTCAATCCCAACATAAAAGCGTAGTACTTCAACAGCCACTGAACAAGGCTCCTGCGGCGTGTTGTACGATCCAAGCAGAAAAACTGATAAGAATTGAGGATGAGTGACTAATGCTCACCTTCGTATCACGTTTTAGGAAGCATTCTGACATCAAACAAGGAAGAAAGATTATAAGTAAAAAAGTATATAATCGTTTTCTTTTACTGTAGTGCCAACAGAGACTTAGGTGCACATATTTCAAGGAAGTATCGTATTCTGTTGCAATGGCAGCAGTTAGTTTGTGCGTGAAAATAACATAACATTCTGATTAGAATGATAAATTATTGGGCTAGTTGCAACTTTAATGCTACATAAAGAAGTGCTAAAAGAGCTAGCCGCAAGAGACAAAAAAGTAACACGAGGGACTCGTGTTGATTGCTTTCCTGTCTCTTGTTGGCCCGCCACTGTGGACTAGTGGTTATGGTGCTCGACTGCTTATCCCAACGTCGCGGGATGTAATCGCGGCCGCGGCGGCCTCATTTCGAGGGAGGCGAAATGCCAGAGGCCCGTGTACTTAGATTTAGGTGCACGTTACGGAACCCCAGGTGGTCGATATTTATGGAGCCCTCCTCTGTGGCGTCTCTCATAATCAAATCGTGGTTTTAGGACGTACAAACGCAACATTTATTGTTATTTCGAGCGCTTCTTTATACAGTATTGGCTTTTTTGCTGTAGCCATCTTAGATAGGACGCCAACTTTCTGGAGTAGACAGAAAGACTTACGCTGGAGAGTCACACCTGTTTAGTGCAGTTGTTGTGGAGTCAACCTTTGTGCGGCGCACAGATATCTGGCCGTTCCTCTGCCATGTGCACCCACTGACCTCTTCTTGCTTCCATCAATTGGCGACATAGTGGAGCTTCCTGTTGTTGCTGTACTCTGCAATAGCCTATAAATTGATTACGAGTTCCGCCCATTAAACCACTGTAAACCTGCCGTTCACCCCTGTAAAAGAGCTATGCCATCTGTCGATCGATCTCAACTTACGTGTTCTTGCTGTGCTATTGACATGGAAAATAAATGGTCGCTGTTGTAGGGGCAAAGCACCTTAGGTTCTCGGCGTGTCGGCGGGCATCGTCGTGTTCTGTCCATTTGCTAGAACGCAAGACAGGGCGTCACCGCCTCAGCGCTCGCCGTGTGGTGAGAGAGAGCGAACGGCGAGCGTTGACTATGGAAACGCTTTTTCTGCGATGAACGCTGAACTGCCTGCTCGCAAGGAACGAGAACGTGCCATCGCCCGCGAAAGACAACGCCGACGCAGGCAGCGTCTGCTAGTGAGTTTCTTGATTGAAAAAACCGACTGCTCGCGCTGCACAACCGTTCACCGGGCACACCGTATATATAGGCACTGGATCTTGACTTGCAATGTAGTGCCGATGGGAGATTTCTCTTGTGCGTAGCTGAAGAGTAAAGATTCACAGCGTGCACGTTAACTAAAGGCGGACTGGGGGTCTTTGTATCAAATTTTTCTTCTGTCTCTCACTGCACATTAGCAGTAATCTTGCTGTGGGAAACACCAGCGCACATTGAATGCTTCATCCCTCTACAGGTTTCACGTTAGTGGAGCTGTTTATAGCGCCAACGGTCCAGAATAATTTTTTAACGCGATAGCGTTAGAGCGCTCGTGTCGCAGAAATTCCGCCGTCGGCGTCGGCACCGTTGGTTGTGAGCGAAAAACCGTCCGTGACCGAAAAATTGAGAAAGAACCAAATAAAATAAAATCTTAGGTTCCATTGAGGATCGAACCCGGACCGTTCGCGTGGCAAGCAGGTGTCCTACCACAAAGCCACGATGTTACTTGCAGCTGCTTCGGAAAAAAACACAACATAAATGCCATGTAGTGGAAGGAGTCTCCTAATGCACTTTGTTCGGCAGGTGTCACGACGAAAATGAGCCCATTCGGCGATTTGTAGGCGCGTTTGGGAGGCCATCAAACTACGTCGAAAAAGGCCGGGATAATGCAGCCATCGCCGCTAAAAACACACACGAACTTTCAAACAAAAATGGACAACTATGTCCACCTAGCGGAAAACATATCAAGCTAACGCCGGCTTGCGGAGGCTTTGATCAAGCAAACAGCAAACTCTAGATAATGTGCTGCCATCTGCGAGGCATTGTGAGGCTCTTCATGGCCTCCGAGATGGCGAGCGCGTGGTGTATATCTTGGAGGCCATGCGACTTTTGCTTTAGGTAAAAAACCTGTACCATTCGCGCGCGCGCGCGTGTGTGTCTGTGTGCGTGCGTGTGTGAAACAATACACATTACTAAGTATGCACTTAGTGGTTGAAGTGCGCACTAAGGGCCGCATTTCGCTATCGCGTTCAACTCTTAAAGGCGAAGCTTAAGGGTCCCCCAATTTTTTGCTCCTGCTTTTCTCTATTTTACGGTGTAACCATAAGTATAAGTCTACACCGACAATGCTTAGCCGAACGCTGAGACAGCAGCGTGGGCGCAAGAATGGGACACGTATGTTTATTAAAACATTATGTTCGACTAAATATTTATGCCATAAAATTTGTCTGAATGTTGAAGCGCAGTCGCAATACCAGTGGCACAAACGCAGATGCGAATGCAAAAACTAACCGTCATGCACACTAGAAAAGCGTTTGACATCACGAAAATGAGCGAACGTAATCGGTCGTATATGTCGGTGGGGTCTTAGATTGTCGCTGACTATTGACGGAGCCATTTCACAATTCTTAGGCTGTCACCGACTGAAGCTAGATCCTTTAGCGCGCACACACACAATGCAGTTTTCGGCCTTAAAGGGGTCATGAACGACCCCTCTGGCTTGGTGAGAAGATGCATCCGGCGGATAGCAGGCACTGCTTTGAGCATCTTAGCCAAATCTTGCAGTCGTGCGTGGCAAAATTTTACAAGCGGAGCACGAAGTCACCGACCGTGTTCTCAGGCGCCGTCTTTTCATACAGAGGCTTGTGCTCACTCTCTTCAGAGCTGCCGGCGCCTGCTGTTTGACATCGAACAGCAGATGGCATGCTATCGACCAATAGTCGGCATAAATCAAGAGGGGCGTTTTGATTAAATGTGCTTGCCCCGTGGTGCCGCCACGTGCCGGCGGCGCACTCCATAGTGCGCCGCATTACACAGCGAGCCACACTCGCCCACAAAAATAAAAACGGGCTAGTACGATCACGCTTCATCCCGCTCGGTGAAGGTGATTAGGCGCGCGGACGTTACTTCTTGCCCCCGTGCCATACCTTTTGAGTGTCTTCCAGTGTGCTCGTCGGAACGAGAGAAAAGAGAAACCGCTAAAAGCGGAGCTACAAACTCCTGTAACTTAATGATTTCGAGAAATTCTTGCGGCAATCAATTCATGAGACAATAAACGCCGATACTGAAGTCATTGCATGATTATTTGGAAAAGTTGTTTATGACTCCTTTAAAATTTTGCCAGTTTTCTAGCCGGTGCTCTTACTGCCTGCATCATGTACCTGATATTAGCTATTGAGACCTTGTCAAGTCTTGCTGGCACATGAAAAATGGCGGCTGCTTCGAGGTCTTAGAACTTCAGTACTTTCATGACGTCATCAAAGTTGTTTAGTTTTGTTAGGTGCTGCCTTTCAGTTTCATGGATTCCGAAAATTTGAAGTTGAGTTTTCTAGTCAGCACTCAAGGTCATTCAGTTTCATTGGCACCACTGCTTTCGCAAACATTGCATCTTAATGGCGCGGAATCGTTCTTAAATACCATTTATCTCATTTATCTGCTTCGCCAGCTAGTGGAGGCTGACAGCTCTTTTCTGACATAAAACGGAGGGATATTTTGATGTTTGGCATTGGCTCGTTAATGCGTCGTGAATTATACACAAAAATAATCCAATTTCAGCAGTTTAATTCTTGGAGGCGTGCCTGAAATCTTCATTGCTTTTTGGGGGCTTTAACATAGGACGAAGTTTGAACACTTTCGCTTTGGTATTGTTCTTCTGTGAGATTCGAACGCTAAAATCGGCTCGTTTCTGCACATTGCAGAGACAGAAGCCCTCGCTAACATTTTAGACAGCTGCAACAAAAGAATAAATGCAAGCTCCGCCCAAAGCCATCGCTGTCCCGCTCTCGAATGTATTTTCATAAGTGATCCAGCAAATTACGTTTTCTCATTCTAGTGACGTCACGCGCTCCTGCGTGGAGAAGAAAGTTCAACATCTTCCTTACAGAGATTCGTTTGTGCTTCTAGTTCTAGACAGAAATCTTGTATGTATTGATCAATTGTATAAGAAATCCTAATACCAGCACTCAGCCAAATATATTTTATTCAGAAAAGACACTTTCATTTTCTAATATTCCTAGTATTTGCATTGGCATAGAGACAGCAATCGCGCTTGGAACAAAAACCATCTGGTACGTCTCACTTACAAAAGGAATGGACAAGCGCACCATTGTTCTGCAGATCGATATGTTTTACGGCGAAAGCCTTAGATCACTGTTTCAAGGTCCCGTTGTGAAGTACAGAAAATATCATTTTAGAGCGTCCAATTCGTCTTTGCGGCGTTCGCGTGAAAGAAAAAAAAACGCCAGGCCTGCTTGGAAAGCGCAGCAGTCACAGCGAAAGCTGGAAGGGCGGCATTTCTAGAGCCCGTTATAAATATAGTGTACTAGAATAATTTCCTAGTGACGCGTCTGAGAAGGAGCGCGCGTGCCCGTTTGTGTAGACGCCACCAGGCGCCGCCACTGCGCCTTTTTCTAGTCGTCTGCTAGCGTAAATGCCGCAGACCGGCGGATTCATTGCAGTTCGGGACATCGCCTGCAGCAGTATCTATTCGCATTTTTTTATCATCCATTTGCACAAACCCATCATATGAGTAACTCTGCATGTTTTGCTTCTATTGCGCAATACCTAGCACAACATTTAAATCGCATGCTCATCGCAAACTACACAAAAGTGCTCAGCAACGTCTACGCTGCGTTGCTATGCCAGAAGGCGTACGATGAAATAACGGCCTCGACGGACGCATATTTGATGGTGGTAAACTTTTCGTGATTTATTCACGGTTACAGAAACGCGGCTAAACAGGATTATTCCGGCGTTTCCTTACCTCATTTTACGGCGTGCGACGAGACGTACTACATGGAAGCATCCCACATGTAAGCGTCCGGAGAAAAAAAAGTCATCCACCATTTTTTTTTCACAAGAACTACGACGTTGAACGCAGCGTCGCAGGGGACGCGCACGAGGCAAGCAGCGGCAAAGCGCGTCTGAACCGGCCCAAACCGGCGCGAACTGGCTCCGCGACTAGAAAAAAGCGCAGCAACGCCACCAGTGGCGTCTACTGGCGTTTGCTTCAACCGGTATTGTCACTGCTCCTGGACGCGTCACTAGGAAAATATTCTAGTACACTATTATAAACTCTGATGATGATGATGATTGCCTTTATGAATGGCTCACACCCACTCTATTGTGGCTACTAATTCAAGTACACTGGCAAAGTACCCACTACGCCAAAAATAATTTTTGTGAATTTGAGGGAAGCACCC